>NC_073260.2:13300000-13442500 GCF_029289425.2 Pan paniscus | reverse complement strand
GTCTAAATCTTAGGGATACGGAAATGAATGTTGTGATTATAAGTAGATTGCAAATAGGGTTTGTTTATTTTTTAAACTTTATAATGTTGTGATGACCAAATAACCTAGATGTAAACCTTTATAAACCTCTGTATGTTTCATTATACATACATTTTGGATTAAAAACAAGTACAATCAAATTTTAAATGATTGTTTTACCATGTTTCAATTTGAAGATATCAAGATCTTTTGATAACCACACAGTCTGATTCATTCTGGCCCTTGCAAATTTAGACCCATTAAAATGTTTATAGGTACCCAGAGGAGTAGGTATTATGACTAAAAGCCAGTATAACTCTAGAAAGTTAGTAAACTAAGTAATAGTGAGTGGCTAGGTAGGTAGGATGAGGAATAAAATGGTAACTAAATGTTTTTAAGTAAGAAAATAAATAGAAATATTCAAATTGAAAGTAATTTTGGAAACCAGGTATTAGTATTTAAAGATCCCATAATCATTACTTTGCTTAATAAAGAAAAGAAACCGATTCACTTTTCAGACTAGTTATGAGAATTCCTTTATTATTGATAGTCTTCTTCTTGTTGCCTATTTGCAAAGTGCTTTAGTACTTTTCATCTAAAGAACTATGAGTTTTCCGTCAGGAAATGATTTTTCTGATGAAATTTGATGCACATAATTTATAAAGTAAATACAAAGGATTGCATTAAAACATATTTTCCTGTTCTTGAGGCAAGCACTTAGTGTTGATTTACTGATAATTTTAGAAATAAGATATTTTTTCATTATAAGAGTAAAACGTTATAGTAATTGATACTGTATACTTATAATTGTTTTTATTTGTGTCCATGGCTTTTGAGCTTATGGATTGCTTCTTATTGGTACGATAATGATGGTTTATATACATATTTATATACATATGTATAAAAGTATCATAGATGGCTAATTAGTTTTGTGCCTTTTGCATTTCTTCCTAATGAATTTCCTTCTGTGTCTCTTATGGTGTACTTCCTTGTATGTTAGTCATTGAGCTTCTTCTCTTGTTTGCCATACATGTGCAGGGAAGTGTAATCATTTTGGGTATGGAAGTTAATCTGCTATTAAAGTACTTCACCACATGTCCATAGGGAAAAGATTAATGTGTTTAACTACAAGGGGAAAACTAGAAACCCGGAGGAAACTTGAAGGTAGATTAAAAAAACGCATTTCAGGAGAGGCACCAGTGTCTATGTAAATACAAAAATCAACAAACACACAAAACTGTGGGCAAAAATTCAGTTGAAAATGGAGAAACTTGAGAAGTCCTCAAACAAGAATAAAAAATTAAACAGAATTCAAAGTGCAGCATAAGAGATTGCTCAGTAAGCTCTCATTGCATGCCAAATGCACAAAAAACTTGCTATGTGAACTACAAGCATGTACAGGTCATGAGATTTTTAACATTTAACACGGAATTAAAAGGAAAATTAAAGATTTAAATTAAAAATGCAAACTTAACCAATACATGGCAGTTCTAGAACAATATTAGGCAGTCCCTTTTAGTTATAGAAGAAACAGTAAATACGTTTGCCTATTTTTAATTATCAGCAGTGTGTTGATACGCATTTTATGAGTTATCTTTTTGCTCTCCTAAATGAATATATTGTCAGTATATTATAGTTTTCAAACCTTATTTGCCTCTGAATAGACAACAGATAAAATTTTAAATTATGGTGAGTTTTATTATCCAGTTGAAATTATTCTGAAGTATAATTTTAAATGAAAGTGACAGCTTTAAAGTGTTTTGGGGAGGAAATTAAAGTTGTGCATTTGTGTTAAGGCAACCAAGAGCTCTGTCATGCCATGGATGTAATTCAGGGCATCTAGGAATGAAATCTGTTCTTAAAAGAATTGACGGTAGCTTTAGGTTAGCATATAAAATCAGGGTTGGTGATCAGTTGAGTACTTGGCAGCTTGTAGATGTTATGTCATGTAAGTTACACTAGACACAAAGTGTGTACCACTGTGGATAAACAACAACAGGCACAGACTCAAAAGACAGAATCCAAATACAAACAAGCAAGGTGCCAACTTCCTTTTCCCCTCTTCCCCAAGAAGACTTGTAACTAGTGTAGGGAACCTGCTTTGAAGCAGATTTACAGAGGTTAATTGGGCTGGGATGTTTTAGATTATGTTACACATTAATGAAAATGCTGATTTTGAGCTGTCATGACTCCAGTGCTTTTTATACCATGATAATTATTTTAAAACTTTGTCTTCTGTGTTGTTGAAAACATTTTGGCAGAAAGCCTGTGTGACCTGATTAAACCTATGAATTGTCAGCTATGATCTATAGTACTCAGAAGAGGTTGCTGACTGGGCATCACTTAGGAAGTTCTTGATTTAAAAGCAAAATTAGATTGAGACTACTGTGCCCAGCCCTGTATTGCCATGTCAATGGCACATTTTTAATACTGTATTTAGTATCCTGGTTTTATAGTTTGCTGGCTATTGCTTAACAATATTCATTTAATAATATATATATTTAAGTATAGCCAGTTACCTCATAATGTATGTATTCCTCTTCTGAAATCACATGATGGAAAAGCCCATCTAATGTTGTTTATTTTTCAATTTTTGATTACAGCTTGTGAATTAATTATTTTATGGGAATTTTAATTCTGTTTCTCCAACTGTACAGAGAGAGACAGAATAACCACCTTTGGATGAGTTTGTTTTATATCCCTGTAATTATTTTCTTTTTTTCTTAAAACATTTTTTACCCTCTTCCCATTTTATGCTTAAATTATCTAAATCTGGGAAGCTTGGATGATTAAAATATTCCAGGAAGCCAGGGTTACCTTTTTCTAAGGATCTAGTCTGTGGTAAATTGAGGCGGTGGGGGGATATTTAAAATTCTAGGGTGCATGTAAACACTATCTTAAAAATAATTTTCATACTTATTCAAACTTACCGATCAAATGTGAACAATGAAGTTCTCAGCATGAATTGTAGTACACTGATGTTGTTTGATCATTTTCTCGAATAAACAAAATACTCACACTATTTGTCCTCTGTTTCTCGCTTCTTCTCTCTCTGTCTCTCTCTCTCTCTTTCCTTGAAGGTCTCAGCATCAGAGGAGCCCAGGAGGAGGACCCTCCCGATCCCCAGCTAATGAGACTGGACAATATGCTTTTGGCAGAAGGGGTTTCAGGTCCTGAGAAAGGTGGGGGATCGGCGGCAGCAGCTGCAGCCGCGGCAGCCTCTGGAGGTTCTTCAGATAACTCTATTGAACACTCAGATTACAGAGCCAAATTGACCCAGATCAGACAAATCTATCACACAGAACTGGAGAAATATGAACAGGTCAGCAGCCGCCACTCTCATAGTCCTACACAAACCCTCTGTTGCTCTTCTATTAGACCATGCTAACCAATTCTGAGGGCTGTGAGGGGTAGGTGTTAACACAAATTACAAAATAAATAAGGTCAATGCAAAAATCCAAGTGAATTGTTGGATTCATGAAATGAAGACCCTTTGAGATTTTGGAGGAGGAGCGCTACCTATTTTATCCCATCTACTTGTTTTAGTTTTATTCATTCCGCACATTCACGTGCCCTTATTACCACACCTGCAGTCATTCTTCCCTTTCACCTCACCACTTGGTGCTCTTCAAAGCTCTGTATAATTAACATTTATGCACTAGCCTTGTTCATAAGCTTTAATCACTTTTGAAGGGAAGCATTGCACAGTGAGCTTTTCCCTCCTATGCTGTGAGCTCCAGAATCCTCCTGGGAATTAATTCTTATGGATTGTGCCATACTATAGGGAACTTCACCAAGTAAGCAGGTTCCGGCCTGTTTCTCTGAGTATGAGACCTCCCAAGATAATTATGGGTACCCCAGGACAGGGAATGCTAGGCAAGGCATTATGTGCTAAATTCCTTATTAGAAAGAGAATATGGGTTAAAAATCCGGTTCTCAGCAATTATATTAACCATACTGAATCTCAGATAACTTTGATTTTAAGTTGCATCTTTATGTAACACCAAGAAAAAATTAATACTGCTAGTTTAACTATAAAATATTACTGATTATAAAATGCTTTCACATTTCAGAGATGTTAAAATGTGGAGAAAAACAAGAGAGTCTTAGATTTAATGTAATAAAGTAAAATATTGGTGGGTCTTTTTACATATATTTTAGTTGTTAGTTTAATGCTGAAAAGCTGCCAAGTTTGAGGAATTCTCATTTGATAAGATTTGTCATTTGGAAGGTAATTTTAAAAACGTATTATGAAACATTTTATAATACATGTACACAAAAATAATGAGAATAGTATTAGATTGAACCCTATGAAATTGCTAAGTTTTGAGGCCAAAAACAGTTGAATATGGTAATTTCATAGAGTTCAACCCCAAATAAGGAATCAGAATCAGCTAGATACTTTTTACCCAGATAAACAGTTATCAACATTTTGCCACTCTTATTTTGTGTACCCAGCCCCAATTTGGTAAGAGTATTTTAAAGCAAGTCTTAGACATCCTATAATTTCACCCATGAGTATTTCACTATGTAGGCAAGTACTTTTTAAAGTCCACACACTTTAGTGTGAAATGGGAGTCCTGGTGAGTTTTGTGTGTGTTTGTGTGTATTTTAAAGACTCTTTTAAAGAGGAGTTTTAAGTTCACAGACCAATTTGAGAGGAAAGAGGAGAGATATCACATATACCTCCTGTCCCCACACATGCATAGTCTCTCCCATTATCAGCATCCCCCACCAGAGGGGTTCATTTGTTAAAATTGATTAACCTACATTGACACATCATTATCACTCAAAATCCATAGTTTACATTAGGGTTCACTCTTGGTATTGTGCACTCTATGGATTTGGATAAATTTATGATGGCATGTACCCATCATTATAGGGTCATGCAGAGTATTTTCACTGCCCTAAAGATCCTCTGTGCTATTCATCCCTCTCTTCTTTTATTCTTTCCTTCCCACTGATCCCTGGCAACCCCTGATCAGTTTTAATACTGATTTTTTTCCCTCTACGTTCCCTGTATAGTTTCAATTATATATATCGTTGTTTTTTCACATTGCCTTTTCTAATATTCTGGATACAATGGTATTAAGCAAATGCTGAATCCTATCCCAGAGGTGAGTGTGTTTTGAGGAAGAGTAGAAAAATTTGTATAGCTTTAAGTTAAAAAGTAGTGTAAATTAATATTATAAGGTGTTTTCTATTTTTGGAATAGGATTTTCTGGGATCTAAAATTGTATGTCTAGTCTCATTTGTAAGAATAACTTCTGGTGGAAAATGTACAAATAAGAATTTTGGAAAAATTATCGCGTGTATGTATGTAAAAATCCCACTTTCTGATTTGACATATGAATAATTGAGAGTAAACAAAATAAGTCATGGTTGAAAAGGTTGCCCCTGAGCATAAACAGTAGAAAATGACTCTTATTTGTAGTATAATCCTAATTGTATAACTTTATGCTAAAATAACTATAACTACTTACTAGATAAACACTACCAGTCACCTTGCATGGAAAGAGATATAATATTAGAGGCCAAATGGCCTGAGTTTTTTGGCTGAGGAATTAAGGTGATTCCTTACTACCTCTTGCCATGTGTCTTTACACCTGCCTCCTTACTTTCTCCATACACTCTGGTGGAAGTTGTGTGAAGCTGGTGTCAGTCAATGACAAGGTCCTGAGTCTCACTGTTTTAGAAATACCCTACAAAATTTTCCATGAGATTTTATGTAACTTTAGCCCCAGCTTATACCAGCATCATATCACCAGGGTTTTTTTGTTGTTGTTTTGTTTTTGGCTTTTAAAATATACATGTATATGCATGTTCTTCATACATTTATCTCTTTTTTTTTTTTGGTTTTTTTAAATTGAAGATCAAATTGGGAAGCACTGAGTTTAAAAATATATTCATGAATTATTTGTGGATATAATCAGTAGCCTAATAACGATCTAAATATATAGTTCCTTTTTCATTTTAATACTTTCAGATGGAAAAATATAGATATATAAAATCTGTACAGTAGGGACAAATGAATAGATGGGGTATGAAGACTAGTTGGCAGATTCAGCAGAATTTTAATTTACACATTTTCTCCTGTAGGTTTGTAATTGTTTTAGAAGTGATGTAGCAGCACTTAATTCTTTTAAGTTGTCTTTGGGGCTGGCTTTTATAGCTCTTGTGACTGTAGTTCTCCAAAGCTATTAGGATCGGTGCATTTTGACCCAAAACAGTCAACTTTTCCTTTCAGTTCTTTAGGGTACAAGGGCTTTATCTGGATGGTCCTTTCAGAGACATGCTTTGGCATTACAAGAAGGGCTAGGCAGAGCTAAGAAGGGATAGGATTTCTGAAATAGATAATATTGTAATTTCCATTTTATAGAGGAGAAAATGAGACTCAGAGAGGGTAAGTGATTTGTCCAATGTCGCACATCTAGTTAGTGTCAGAATCAGACGTTGAAATCAGTTTCTGAAAATGTCTTCCTTTTTCATTGAATTGTGCTGGTACCCATGTAGAACTGGAAAATAATTTAGGTACATTCTGATTTTCTCTGATTTTCCCATGTTGGACTGCATTTGAAATGGGAATAGAGCAGATGGAAAAACAACTTTTTAACTTTTTTTTTTTTTTTAAGACAGAATCTTACTCTGTCGCCCAGGCTGGAGTGCAGTGGTGCAATCTCGGCTCACTGCGACCTCCGCTTCCCAGGTTCAAGCAATTCTCCTGGAATTACAGGCATCCGCCACCATGCCCGTCTATTTTTTTTTTTTTTTTTTTTGTATTTTTGGTAGAGACGGGGTTTCACTATCTTGGCCAGGCTGGTCTTGAACTCCTGACCTCATGATCCACCTGCCTCGGCCTCCCAAAGGGCTGGGATTACAGGTGTGAGCCACCACGCCCGGCCAAAAACAACTATTTTACACTTTCCAGAAATTATATTTTTCCTCCTAAAAGTGAACATGGGTACTCTGAGTGACAGAAAGCTTCATAGTAAATAGGAAGAACATATATGTTAAGGCAAAGGCTTCAACAGAAAATTGTGTTGAGTCTTTTAGAAATAAACTACATTAGAATCTTAGAGTTATTCACTCTACTGTGTTTCACAATGAAGCTGTAATGAAAGTGTATCTGAAGACTGTTTAGATTTAGATTGCCATAAAATTAACAAACATCACCACTGCAGTAAATTAAAGTACCTTATAAGCACAGCCACATTTACAAAGCTAAGCAGACAGACTAGAGCTACAGTTTGAGCAAAATTAAATCCAAGCTGCAAGGCTCAGTTTTATGTGTATGTTTTAGAGATGGTATTGTCTTTAAAATCCTGTCTTTTTTCCCTCCAGAAAATTGTTCTTTTATCATATGTCTCTATTACATAGGCTCAGATTTAATGATTCTTGATGATAACCATCTAAAAATTCACTTATAAACACTTTTGAAATATTAGGCATGGGATATATGTTAGGGTAAGGTTCTTGAATATTACTGCCACCCAAAAGGAAACAAAACTATTTTATTTTCTTCTTGTTGATTCTGACACCCAGCAGGAATATGATAATTTTCCAAAACTTGCGGCAAACTGTCTTATAGTACTTCATCTTGGGTACATTGCCTCGCTTTTTAGCTAAGAGACAAATCTAGTTGCTTCTCTGTCTTATTGTTGATTAGCTACAACTTTTGAAAAATGCCTTTACTGTACCTTGCAAATACTTTCTTATGGTTAAAGGACCACTGTTAGAATAGGTGAGTTCCTAGAACTTAAGCCAAGGTTCCTGGGAAGCCTTATTTTTAAGAAGTAAAGGCCTCCTATTGAGCTGGTCTTTCTTGGTTCCTCCACCACCCTACCAAAAGGAAATGGACACATTGGTTTTTGCAAATGAAATTTGACTTCAACATTTGTTCTCAGTTAAAAAGGAAAAGATATATAATGCTCTATGCAGCTCTCCCACTTTGCTTGTGCCAGAAGAAATGCTTGTACACAGGCAATTCACTCATAATTTACAGCTGCTATAATAGAGATGACATATTGAAAGCTATCTACTATAATTATATTGAAATACATTTTTTGCTGAAGGCAAAAGTGTTGTAAGGGTCCCAACCCTTCCCAAGCATCTGGGAACCTGCTTTCTGAGTTCGCAGATGTCATTTGAACTCACCCCAAATCAGGCAAAGCACTGGAACCAAGGAATACACTGAATGTGCTCAGGACCAATCAGGTAGCATTTGGCCACCAGAGGACTTACAGATTGCAGGGGGAATGGAGAATGGGTGAAAATTTAAACTACTGTAAAAGCATATCCTTGTGCTTTTTGAGGTCTCTACATTATGTGCTTAGGTTTGCTGGCAAAATAGCTTTTGCTTGTAAAGGATTTTATTTTTATCAGATTAAAAAATGCTGATGTTTTCACATTAGAGATTGTGCAGCCTGTAAACTCCTAATTCCGTTTTGCTATTTCTCCTTAATGGTTAAGCAGGACAGACAAAAGGATACTACCTGATTTCATGTTCCAAAGCAAGGATTTGTCATTCATTGTTCCAAGGGAAGGGTTTTACTTCTTGTTGACTTTCATGCCTGGACTTTTCCTTGCCTGGAAGGAGGGTTTGGTTTGTTCCCTTTTTTTCCTTTGAGTTACTAGTTTATTGGCTCTATGTACCAATTGTATTTATGACCACAAGCTCGATTAATAAAATTATTTGTTTTATTTAATACATTTGAATACTCTTTTTTTTTCAACTTCTTTGGAAGCAGTTTTTGTACTTATTCAGGCAATGAGAAGGCAGAACTATATTAGATAAAGTGTGGACTTGCTTGCAGAGTAATGACATAAAAATAGTATGAATTTCATAAAATTACCATTTTCATTGTCATCAATAATAACTGTCATTTACTGAGTATTAATTATGCTCCAGACTCTGTGCAAAGAACTTAACATACATTATATAATATAATCCTTATAAAACCCTCATGAGATAGGTCCCTAAACCATGTAATTAGGTAAGAAGTGTTGAGGTACAACAGCTATTTCATCTTTGTGGCTGTTCCTTAGGCATATTGGTCTCATTCTAGTTGGCTTAGAATCTTTAAATGCAGACTTTTATCCCAAAACAAGAAAAATTTGTGGATTTAATAAGCATTCAGTAAATACAAAATCTACCATATTCGACTAGAATTACTTGTGAGGCTGGCGAGACATTTGGAAAATAGTTGCAGTACAAATTTGAGGGGCATCTACTTTTTAAAAGATATTTATTCTTTCTTGTCAAAAGTGGGCTTTAGAATATTATGATCTGTTTACAGTTAGCTTTTCTTGATGGTTGCAAAAGACCAGTTCAGTTTTTAGATCTGATCACTGATCATTATAAAACTTCCCCCAAAATCAGTGCTTGCCCACTGTCTACTTTGCAGTTTTACTTCCACAATATAAACTTAAAGGCAAAAACGAGGTTGAATCTTGAATCCACAATGAAAAAAGCCCCACCACAAAATAAAGAAAACACTGAAAACTTTAATTTTCTGTGTAAACCAAATATGTACAGATATTGAGGAGACAGTTTTGCCAGCCAAAAATATCATTAAAAAGTTATTGAGAATCCAAATATTTTAAATCCTCAATTATTATTTGGTTTGGATTTTTAAGGAGAAAGGAAAAAATGGGAAAGACAAAGACTCATAATAAAAATTGATTGAAAATGCTTTTAACAGATGAAATCTTCCATGCCTTATGTTAACTGTTATTGCAGTGTGTGTTTTAAACACATAAACAAAAATGCATCCTAGGTAGTTTTCAACAGCTGGATTAAAAGAAAAAGGCTTCTGCCAGTACTTCTAATCAGAAAATTCAAGGCATACTTTTATTTCCCAAATATTGCAATTAACCACAGTATATCTGTATTTATATTATGGACATTAACCAGAAAGCTTGTAACTGACAGTTTCACTTGGAAAACACAAGGCAAGGAAAAATTTCTCCAAATGTCTATTTTAATATATCTTATAGACATGAAGTAAGATATGATAAATGTTTGAAGTGAGCATTCTATATTATAAATAGCATCAATGTTAATATGTGGTTGGGTGGCCCTTCCAAACAACTGCAATCATTTGATCATTCTTACTGTGTTTATATGTTTAAAAAATGTATGCCTTTTAAGGAGCTAGGTGATGAGACAGTACTGTGCTCTGCTCTGAACCTGGTACAGATGATGCTGAAATGAGGCTGTAATTTACTTTCACTGGTATAAAGGAAAAAAATCACTGCCTAAAGTGTATGCATCTTTCTTAAGGGTGTACCCAGATTTTAATTATCTAAATGTAAATAGTTAACGAATTTTACTTAGAGTAATGAGCTAAAGTGCGCACTACATAAATGAGATGTTCTAATTAATCATGTATGAACTACTGGTTTAAAGAAAAGCTATGTGAATTCTGTGAATGTTGGGCTATTGCCAAATTGCTCATCAGCATTTGCATTCATAGATGGCTTCACTTAATAAGTCGTGAGACATTCAGCAAATGTTTTAGCAAATTATGAGTTTTTAGATGCAGACACTTTTTTGCTTTTAACCCTTTTTTCTTATATAAGTCTTTGGCTGCTCTTTAGAATCCATAGACAAACACTCATTCTGGAGAGGTTAAAACCCAGCTAGACAAAAACTAAGAAAGCTAATATCTCAGGTGTCATTCACATAGAAGTCTTGAATTATTTGTTAAGATATATGCCCTGTCATAGATGTATGTTACCATAATGAGTGAGCTAGGTTTGTTGGAATTAACAGTGTTACGTGGCATTAGAAACGCTTCCATACTCTGGTACAGCAGTTTTCAAACTTTTCAGTCTTAGGACTTAGACTCTTAACAATTATTGGAGACTTCTGTAAAAGCATTTGGGTTGGTGGCTTACGTCTATCAATATTTATTATAATAGAAATTAAAACTAGAAAAATTTAAAGTATTTACTGATTATTTTATTTATTTTTTGAGATAGGGTCTTGCTGTGTCGCCCAGGCTGGAGTACAGTGGGGCGAACATGGCTCACTGCAGCCTCGACCTCCTGGGCTCAAGTGATTCTCCTACCTCAGCCTCCTGAGTAGCTGGGACCACAGGTGTGCATCATTGTGCCCAGCTAATTTTTAATAATTTCCTGTAGAGATGGGGTCTCACTGTTGCCCAGGCTGGTCTTGTACTCCTGGGCTCAAACATTCCTCCTGCCTCAGCCTCTTGAAGGGCTGGGATTACAGGTGTGAACCACTGCACCCAGCCTATTTTGTTTTATTTTAGAGACAAATTCTCACTCTGTCGCTCAGGCTAGAGTGTAGTGGTATGATCATAGCTGACTTCAGCCTTGATCTTCTGGGCTCAAGTGATCCTCCTGCCCCAACCCCCCTAGTAGCTGAGACCACAGGTGTGTGCTACCATGCCCGGCTTAATTTTTAAATTTGTTTATTATAGAGATGAGATCTTGCTGTGTTGCCCAGGCTGGTCTTGAACTCCTGGGCTCAAGCAATACTCCCACTTCGCCCCCACAAAGTACTAAAATTATAGGCATGAGCCACCATGGCCAGCCCTAATTAATTTAAAAATAACAACAAGCTATTATATGTTAACCTAAATAACTTTTTTTAAAAACAAAAAACCTTAAAATTTAGTGAGAAGAATGGCCTTACTTTTTCATCTTTGCAAATTCACTATGGGCTTGACAGAAGTCAGCTTGAGTCTCATATCTGCTTCTACAGTCAACTGTTGTCATATGGTTGAAATAAATGAAAAGCATTTGACCTCACACAGATATGTCATTGCAAAAGAGAAGACGTTAATAGCCTTTTCAGATAATTGTGAATACTATTTTTTGATATTACACCAAAACTTGACAAGTTATAGTTTTGTAAAGGTATGTTGCAACGAGAAGCCTGAAACCATGTCAGTTAACTTTTTGTACTCTGTTTATTTAAGATCACTGGTCTGGTTTTCACTTTGAATGGCTCTTGTACCTATGTGTGCTTTTGTAACATCATGCGTTGATAATTTGGAAAGTACAGGTTTACTGAATTATGCGTATCTTCCAAATTTTGACACATTTCATTATGTAATATCAAAATATCTTGTTTATGGATATCAACTCTGAACTCATCAGAAAGTCTACTGGGAAACTGTTAAGCTTACAATGGTGGATGCAAGTTTTTCAAAATTCTAATTTTCACTTGAAAACTCAAATTTTTTAATTGGCATAATTCTGTCAGCTGTTTTCCTTGGCATGGAAGGCTTACTTGTTTCATTTCTGAGAGAACATCTGCCAAATACCCAACTCCATATAATCATAATTTATCATATTTGTTTTCAAGTAAAAATGATGTTCCATGAAGAAAGTGACTTCTGCTCATTACTTAACCATAAAAGTGCTCTTTCTCAAGACAGTCCTCCTTCAATGTGCAAATACAAGTGCTTTTTTGTGTGCTTCCCATTTGACACACGCAATATTAAAGACATACTCAAAGGTTGATATGTAATAAGATGAATAATTGATATTGCTTCATCAAGGACATTCCTAAGTCAAATGGGCTTTTATTGTGTTTGTGTGAATGTATGGTGGTGAAAAATTTTAAAATATATCAAAGATTACCTAGCATAGCGTTTCCCAAAGAGTTTTTCCTAGCACGTTGGTCCACAAGATGCCGTAGAGCTGTGCTGTCGAATATGGCAGCCACTAGCCACTTGTATCTAATGAGCACTTGAAGTCTGACTAGTCTGAATTGAGATGTGCTGTCAATGTAAAATACACACTAGATTTCAAAGAGTACAAAAAAAGAATGAAATACCTCATTAACAGTTTTTTTGTCTTTCTTTGTTTCTTTCTTTCTTAATTTTCTTTCTTTTCTTTCTCTCACTCTGTCACCCAGGCTGGATGCAGTGGCATAATCTCAGCTCACTGCAGCCTCTGCCTCCTGGGCTCAAGTGATCCTCCTACCTCAGCTTCCCAAGTAGCTGGGACCACAGGCGTGCCACCATGTCCAGCTAATTTTTTATATTTTTGGTAGAGACGGAGTTTCACCATGTTGCCCAGGCCAGGATATTTTTTATATATTGGGTTAAGTGAAATATATTGTTGATTAATTTCACCTAATTCTTTGTATTTTATTTTTTAATATGGCTACTGAGAATTTAAAAATTTAATATGTGGCTCACAATGTATTTCTATTGGACAGGATTACTCTAGAGAGAAATTTTGTGGCCAAATTTATTTGGGAAAAAGTTGGATATGCTATTTCTCCTTGAAGATTTATTACAAATATTAGGATAGGAATACTGAAGAGTCTTACCCACAAAAAATTTTTAAGATTTTGGTTAACCCGGCAATTCCCAAACATATCATATTGTTGGACTATTAGTTAACATTCTATGGAACTAGCTGTAGAACTATAGAATTTGTTAATCCCAGTTTGGGAATAGTTCTACTTCAGTTATCTTTGTTTTACTGATGAGAAAACTGAAGGGTAGAGTTGGTCACATTACATAAATTGGAAATTATATAAACATCTCCTTAGGGAAAGTTCAAGAAAAAGATATATACATATATTTATTGGTAGGGTGACCACTTGTTTTTAATTTGGCATAAAATCATTTAAATTGATAATATAGGCCAGGTATGGTGGCTCACGCCTGTAATCCCAGCACTTTGGGAGGCCAAGGTGGGCGGATCACTTGAGGTCAGGAGTTCGAGACCAGCCTGGCCAACATGGTAAAACCTTGTCTTTACTAAAAATACAAAAATTAGCTGGGCTCAGTGGCATATGCCTGTAATCCCAGCTACTCGGAAGGCTGAGGCACGGGAATCACTCAAACTCAGAAGGCAGAGCTTGCAGTGAACCAAGATCGTGCCACTGCACTCCAGACTGGGCAGCAGAATGAAACTGTCTCAAAATAATAGGCCAGGTGCTATTTATTACAGGCTCATGCCTATAATCCCAGCACTTTGGGAGGCTGAGGCAGGTAGCTCACTTGAGGTCAGGAGTTCGAGACCAGCCTGACCAACATGGTGAAACCCCGTCTCTACTAAAAATACAAAAAAAATTACCCGGGCATGGTGGCACATGCCTGTAATCCCAGCTACTTGGGAGGATGAGGCAGGAGAATCGCTTGAACTTGGGAGGCGGAGATTGCAGTGAGCCAAGATCGTGCCATTGCACCACAGCCTGGGTAACAAGAGCTAAACTCCGTCTCAAAAAAAATAGTAATAAGATAAAATAAATGGATAATATAGTGGGGAAGATCTTAAATTTATTTTTTTAAATCTTGGTTTCTGCCTTCAACTTCTGGTTTTAGTCTACAACATTGCTTAATGTTTTACTGTGTCATATCCTGGGACAATGATTATTAACCTTTTAAAATTGTAGACTGAGATTCTGAAAAGAAAACAAAAGCTTCACAGATTCTCTCATCAGAATTATTAATATGCACACAACTTGTGTAGGATTTCAGGAGGTCATTGACCTTCTAAACCTATCCATTGACTGCAGATTAAGAATTCTTCTCTTATGATTCAGGGATAATGAATTTATGGCTATTAACCAACATAACTCTCACTCTTGAATTGTAGTATTAAAAAGCCCACCAATCTGTAGATGTTTATTAGGTATGTATATTGCATAATTCTACACTGAAGAATCCCATAAGTATAATATAGTGTCACCACTCACAAGGAATTTAATATTTCCTATGGCTTAAAACATATTTTTGAAAAAACTTTACATGATAAGACTCATTTTACCTTACCTTAGAAATATTTATGGAAAGCTCTGTAAAATTTTAGAGTAAGTGAAATACACAGGGTTCAGGAAAGGTTAGTCCTCTAATGAGCAGTTAGAAAAACCATCATGTGCTATATGTGAGCAATGTTTGGGATATCTCTAGGGAAGTGGACATTATTATAACTTCCAAACACGTCTTGCATTGATCAGTGATTTTTCTGTCTTCTCACTCCATCAGGGACACCCGTGCAGTAAGATGCAGAATTTCCCGTCCTGCATTTTTAAGAAAAATGCCAGAAGAGACTCTTTTTCTTCAGGAGTATAAACTGGTGCTTTATTTACCAGGCAGTACTGGATTTCAGTGTAGGCCCAGTTATACAGATTTATAAATCAAAGAGAATATAGATGAAGTTGGATGCAGTGGCACATACCTGTAATCCTAGCAGCTCAGGAGGCTGAGGTGGGAGGATCTCTTTAGGCCAAGAGTTTGAGACAAGTCTGGGCAACATAGCAAGACCCTGACTCTAAAAAAGATTTAAAAATTAGCTGGGGGCCGGGCGCCGTGGCTCATGCCTGTAATCCTAGCACTTTGGGAGGCTGAGACAGGTGGATTGTCTGAACTCAGGAGTTTGAGATCAGCCTGGGCAACATGGTGAAACCCCATCTCTACTAAAATACAAAAGAAATTAGCCGGGCATGGCGGTGTGTACCTGTAGTCCCAGCTACTCCGGAGGCTGAGGCAGGAGAATTGCTTAAACTCAGGAGGCGGAGGCTGCAGTGAGCCGAGATCACACCACTGCACTCCAACACTCCATTCTGGGCGACAGAGCAAGACTCTGTCTCTACAATAATAATAATAATAATAAAAAATACATTAAAAATTAGCTGGGTATGGTGGCACATGCCTGTCGTCACAGCTACTTGGGAAGCTGAGATGGGAGGATTGCTTGAGCCCAGGGGCTTGAGGCTGCAATGAACTATGATCATACCACTGCACTCTAGCCTGGGTGACAGAGTGAGACTCTGAATATTAGGGGAAACAAATGTGTGTGTGTGTGTGTGTTTGTGTGTATGTACTGAAAGAGACAATGTCTGAGGATTTTTTTTTTTTTTTTTTTTTTGAGACAGAATCTTGGAATCTCGCTTTGTTGCCCAGGCTGGAGTGCAGTGGCGCGATCTCGGCTCACTGCAAGCTCCATCGCCTGGGTTCACGCCATTCTCCTGCCTCAGCCTCCGGAGTAGCTGGGACTACAGGCGCCCGCCACCACGGTGGGCTAATTTTTTGTATTTTTGGTAGAGATGGGGTTTCACTGTGTTAGCCAGGATGGTCTCGATCTCCTGCCCTTGTGATCCATCTGCCTCAGCCTCCCAATGTGCTGGGATTACAGGCGTGAGCCACCGCCCCCGGCCTGAGGATTGTTAACTAAAAAGTTTGAGACCCAGATCTGATCCTTATTTTCTGTTGGACATCCGTTGAAGAGTTGAGCTGCTTTACAGAGATGGCTTATATCCACTAAAGGCCTGCACTACAGCTAAATTATAATAGGTCATTGGAATGCTTGGCACGCAAGGCCCTTTATGTGCTAATTCAAACCTGAATCCTTTTGCTTGTTTACATATTATCTGTATTCCTATTTGCCATTCTCTGAACTTGCAACATACTGTTATTTCTAGTACCTGGAATTCCTCCTGACTTCCATCTTTATCCACCTTTCAAAGATGCTACCTATTGTTTAAAGCTCAATTCGTGAAGCCTACAGATGAAAATATTCCTTCCTTGGAACTTAATATCTTCCTGTTAGTCTTTGCACTGAATTAGTTTTTTATACATTTTTTCTCACCAAAGGCCAGGCCTGCATCTTGCTCATTTCTGTGTTCCTTACAGCACTGGCAAGAGTTTGAACTTTGTAGTTGTTCAGTAAGCATTTGTTGATTAAATGTAAAACTCCAGAGAAAATAGGTGGTACTTAGTATTAACAATTAACATATATTTTTACTTGTATATGGGAATTGATAGGGAGCATCCTCGAATGGGAAAACATCATTTTGGAACTGGACAGGGGTGGGTGGGAAGAGTAGTTGAATGCTATCTCCTTGCACGTCTGACCATGCACAGTTTCAGAATTCTTGCTGCTTTAACTACTATTACTACCATTTTACAAGTGTCTTAGTTTTCATTTTACCCTACACACTGTATAATGCTATTGGTGATTGCAAATGAGGTGTAAATTCAGATGAGTGAATGTCTTCATGTGATAGTAGATAGTTTCCAAAGGAGTGATTTTTTTTTTCCGTTACAGGCATGTAATGAATTTACTACACATGTGATGAACCTTCTCCGAGAACAGAGTAGAACACGTCCCATTTCTCCAAAAGAGATTGAAAGAATGGTGGGCATCATCCATCGAAAATTTAGTTCCATTCAGATGCAGCTCAAACAAAGCACTTGTGAAGCAGTTATGATTTTAAGATCAAGGTTCCTTGATGCCAGGTATGTGAAGCCATAAATCTATTGCATGGCTTTCCCCCGTCTGTCACTCCTTGTGTATTATTTTCTGTAAAACTGACCAGTTGGTCTTAGATTCTTTTGGCCATATGAGTCTTTTGTACAATGGACAGGTAATTCAACTCATGGTTCCTGTGCTGTCAAGCTTTCCTGTCTGGGAATGGTAATGTGGGTTAGCTGCCAGTTTAGTGACTCAGGAAATGAATAGGATTAGTGTCTCTGCTAATGACTTTAGGAATATGTAGCCTTTCCATTCTGATGCTAAAAGGTATTTTTAAGAATAGTTTTCTGCATATAACTATTTTAACAAGGGGTATTTTGTAAGAATTTCTTAATGTTACACGGGTTGTGCATAGTATGGGAAAATACTTGGAGATATTGATACTCCTAAGAAGGAAGTGTCATTTCAGTTAATAGCAGTTACCACAAAACTCCAGAATCTGTATTTCCAAATCAAGAAAGAAAGCCTACCATTTTTCCTGTAAGGATGAAAATTTCCCTTTATCTGAAGCTTTCCCCAAGTTTCACAGGAGTTAGGTAATATATTGTATATGGTAATAAATTGTCTACAGTGACCTACTGAGTGACAGAACAGAAGAATTGTCAACGTCCTAGTGTACACTGCCTCTGTAGGGATGCTTCTCGGGGCATTGCTAAAGCTTATGATGAATCTGCAGCTTTGGAAAGGAGTTTCTATTTTGTTTTTCTTTCTTCTCCCATGGAATCTGACAGTGGTGATAATTATCATCCAAATCTCACAATATTAAAGGAAATAACTAAGATAGCTTCTCAACTGGAAAACAAAGTGTGTGGAGCATTTTCAGTGTTTTTCATTTTAGCTCTTTATTTTCGTCTCAGTTCCTGCCCATCCTTTTGTACATGGGCTAACACAGTACCTACTAGTCTCCCTGTCTCCAGTCCTACTGCCCTCCAGCCCATCCTCCATATCCCTTGTCTGTTTCTATAACATCACCGTGCTACCATGATTGCTTTGCTTGAAAACCACAGTAGCTTTCCAATGCTGGATATATGCATACTTAACATATACACTCCTTAACCTGACATTTAAGGCCTGTCCCTCTCTGCATTACTTCTTTGTTGTTGTGAAGATTTTATTATTCTTTTTTCTATTTTAAAAATGCCAAGCTCACTATGGAAAGTTTGGAAAATATATGGAATAAAAGGATGAAGGATAAAAGTTAACCTCATTTTTATTACCTAAAGAAAAAATCACTATAAATGTTTTATAATATTCTCTCTCTTTTTGTTTGTTTGGGGGCTTTTTAAAAGAAATATTTCTGTGATGGGTCAATATGCATAATTTGGTCTGCTTTTTAAAAAATTTACCATGAATACATAAACATTTTCATGTAGTATAAGCTCTAATTATTAATAGCATTTTAACAATTGAAGTTACCAAATGAATATAAAATAAATAATGTCCTTAGCATTCCCTTATTTTTGAGCATTTAATTTGTCTCCATTAATTTTTCTTTTTCTTTTTTTTTGAGAGAAGGTCTCATTCTGTCACCCAGGCTGGAGTGCAGTAAGTGATGCTATCATGGCTCACTGCAGCCTCGACATCCCATGCTCGAGTGATCTTCCTGCTTCTGCCTCCCGAGTAGCTGGGAGGCATTTGCCACCATGCTCGGATAATTTTTGTATTTTTTGTAGAGATGGTGTTTCACCATGTTGCCCAGCCTGGTCTTGAACTCCTGAACTCAAGCTATCCTGCCTCCCAAAGTGCTGGGATTATAGGCAGGAGCTACCATGCCCAGCCAACTATTAATTTTCATATAATTTCTTCCTTTCTTCCTTCCTTCCACAAATATTTATTGGTACTGAGGATATATTGGTAAACAAGACAGATTAATATACTTGCCCCAATTGAGCTTATATTCTACTTGAAGAAACAGACAGTAAACAGGTGAACAAATATACCATAACATTCTATTTAATAATGTAATGAAATGTAATAGGGTGATAAGTGGTATGCAGAAAAATAAAGCAAGTCAAGGGGAGAGAAAATGGAGAGGGTACTATTTTAGATAGATTTTTATTTAAACTAACATTTTAATGAAAATCTTCATTGATTGAACCTTTTTGGTCTTTAGGATTATTTCCTAAGGATCAATTCTTAGAAATGGAATTATTAGATCTGAGTTTGAACATTTTCAGTGTTCTTATTTATATATCACTAAATTGTTCTTTCCTGTGTTTCTTCCAAAATGAAATGCTTCATGGAATTATGTTTCTACTGCTTAGAATTCCTTCTTTTCCTAAGTCTAACCACTTAACTTCCCTGGCTCCCACAACAAACTGTCTCTCTAAGCTGGTTACCAGTAATGAGTCATCATCTGTGAGGGTATCTGGAATGGAGCCCGGAGTGGAACCAGTGCTTGTACTTGTTGGATCTAGTGAGATCTTGCTCATCGTTCCGGGTCTGGTCTAAATGCTCGCTTTTCAGAAAATCCACCTTAATCACCCCACTGGACTAGCCCTTCCTTCCCTTGAACACTTATACTATGTTTACGCAACTATTCAGACTGAAAGTCATGTAGGCTCCCTTTTCTTGTAGTTTTTCATGAACATTTCTTCTCTCCCTTAGTAAGCCACAGTGTCATTGAAAGCAACAGCCAAGACTTACACATTTGCATTCCCCACAATTCTAGCAAGTGACTTACATGTTAGAGGCTACCAAAAATAATTTATTGACTGGCCATATGAATGAATAATTCCACTTAATACTTTGTAACAGCTCAAATCAGGGTTAGAGAGGTAGCATCAGAAGACAAAAAACATTTTAAAATTATTTGTCTAATTTGAGCATTTTAATAAAAAGTATTATGTAACAAAGATAGTAAAACATGTCTGATAGAAATATTTTCTAATATAATTGCTATCCTTATTTCTGCTGATACTTTCCCATTCTTGTCAACATGCGTGCTTATTTTTTAAATAACTGCATTCATAATGTATACACCTAAATGATTTATTTTTCTTCCATGAAGAGAAAGTATATTAACAGCCTAAAGTGAGCAGGGCCAGAATGAGAGAGTGGCAGAGCTTGGAGCAGAGTCTCTTCTCCCGTAGAGATTGCTGTTAGTAATGTTGTGATGCTGATGGAACACAGGCCTGGACTGATGTGCCACTGCACACTGGCCTGAGGCATAGCCATTTAGAGTGTGGTGAACCCTGGGGGAGTGAAACTGAGGGGAAATGCTTAATGGGCATTTTCTACAGGATGCTTTCTAAAAAATAAATAACGTATAAGACCAAGTTCTCTCCTGTGCCTTCAAGTGAATGCAAATACTGAGCTTTGGTTCCATCTATTCTTGTAGTGCCTCCCAGCAAGCCCTCTGCACTGAGAAGGCAAGGGGCTCTGCTCTAGGCAAACATGCTCAGTCAGATATATGATTCCCTTGCTCACTCTGACTTCCCATGCTCATGTTTGCTTCATAATTGGACAAGACAAAGCATGCACCAATGCAAAACATTTAAGAATAAATTTGGGTAGGTCCGTCTCCTCTTCCAGTAGAAGTGCTGTAGTTTGGACACAGCCAGAATGTCCGGTGAGCTATTCTGTTTGTTCTCTGAGGTGTTTTGATGTTTGTTAAAAACCACCCCTGGGCAAAAGTGATGTGAGCCAAACTTCTCTTTGCTTTTCTAGATATATTTCTTTTTGATCCTCCTTTCACACGTCGCTATTTCCCACAGAAATGCACTTGTGTCATCTATTCCCATCTACCCTGGGCCTTGCTCCTGGGCTCCAGGAGCTTGCTTACATATAGTGGAATTGAGTGGAGTGGCTGGAGCAGGGATACAGGGAGGGACAAGGAGGGTTGGAACAGGCAGGTGCATATCTAAGGGGGCAGCTATCACTCAGCTTTAACCTAGAGCTGCCTTCTGAGAACGTGGGCCCAGTACTGTTGGTATCCCAATTTTTCATAAGAAGTCAGAAACCTAGATTTTTATGAGCAGGTAATTACTGTGTGGTCTCAATAAATAATGTCTATGGGCAAGATAATGTCCATAAATTTGACATTTTCAGTATCTAGTCTAGACATTACCCATGCACCTACTCATCAGAGTGTACCTCTTCAATGTGCTCTCACCTCGGGACCTTGTCTTTCTTTTCAAGCAACACGTGACTCCTGCAAAAATGCTAACTGTTCTTCTTTTTGGTGTATTTGTCTTCATTCCATTCCTTCCCTGTCTTCTCTTACCACCTCCCCATCCAGTTCATCATCAAATCCTGTTGATTTTAATCCCCAAATAGATCTTGAATCTCATCTTCATCCTCTAGAAAACAACAGTTTAACCCTCCTAAAAATTATTGAAATTAAGACATTTCAGGACTAAAACCTGAGTTGTTTTGATCAGACCTAGATTTCTTGCTCCCTTGACTCTCCCTTAATGTTGAAATGTAGATCACATACTTAACCTGCCATATGAATGACACCATTTTGACTAGAAGAATCTCATAGAGTGCATACCTATACAACAGCCTACTGACTCTTTGTTTTCTGACTGTGGGATATCACAATTGAGAAGAATTAAGATTATTTGGAAGAAAGTATTAAGAAAATTATCTGGGGAAGGTATTTTCTAATTACTGGAGTACTTAATTGAAAGTGAATTCTGACAAATGATAATTTTCAGGCTGGAATTCTTTAAAATCTTAATAACAAAACCCAAATATAAATGACATTTTTGCTACTTGAAATATGTTGTTAATAAATGCTTGATCTTTTGAAAGTCTGTTACCCCCTTCCCAACAAAAACAAAAGATAACTTTTTGTTCTCTCCTCTTTGCCTAGTGAAGGAAATCATACCTCAGTCCAGGAAGTTGCTTAAGCAGAAAAACCTAGAAATCCTTCCCGAGGCATTTTTTTTTTTCCTAAACTTCCTTCTCTATCTCCCTCACTCACTCCTCCCATTCAATACATCATCAGGTCCTATTGCTTTTACCTTTCAAGTAGATCTTGAGTCTTGTTTTCATTGCTCTCACCTTGTGCCAAGTTACTATCATCTTCATTTTGACCAGTGCAATCATCTCCTAAAATGGGCTTTGCAGTTCCTTTCATGCCCTCCTCCACCTATTCTCAGCAGTCAGAATGATCTTTTAAAAACATAAAACTTAAAACCTTCAATAGTTTCCTATTGCACTCAGCATAAAATCCAAAAATTCTTATAGCTCCACTGAGCTTCTGTAATCTGCCCCCTGCCCATCCTTCCAGACTCATCTCACACATTCCCTGTCTTTTACGGTGCCCCAACCTGCTCTAACCCTTTAGACAAGATATTTCTCTTTCAGAACTCTTCCTCTGCCCAGTCCTCTTCCCTGTAAGCTCTCTGATAGACTTTGTTTGTTCTCACTGGATCTTCATTGAATATCTAAAATATTAGGTCTTCAAAGAAAGAAGCACAATTAATTGTGCTTCATAGTCTGGTATTTTTCTCAGTGATCCTACATCTTAAAATGAGTTGGATAATGCCTTGGAGGATGTCTAGAACATAACGTATAATATCACAGAAATAAATTAGACCTTAAGGATGTTTAAAAAGAGAAATCTACTTTTTTGGTGTCATCCTAATTAACCCATCCCTCTTAGGTTAATGCTGATTGTAACTGCAATTATTTTCTTTCACTCTTGTCATAGACGGAAAAGGCGTAACTTCAGTAAACAGGCCACAGAAATCTTGAATGAATATTTTTACTCACACCTCAGCAACCCCTACC
Organism: Pan paniscus; assembly: GCF_029289425.2. Classification (NCBI taxonomy): domain Eukaryota; kingdom Metazoa; phylum Chordata; class Mammalia; order Primates; family Hominidae; genus Pan; species Pan paniscus. The sequence continues at coordinate 13,419,493 of NC_073260.2, read as the reverse complement.
CCAGTGAAGAAGCCAAAGAGGAGCTGGCCAAGAAATGCAGCATCACAGTGTCACAGGTGAGAAAGGACCCATGGGTCTGTCTTGTTCCCTGTGGAGACAGGAACCTCATTCCTTCCTCAGGGCATTATTATCAAATTTCATATCCAAATGTTCTATCATCAAAAAAGATATAAGGAAAATGTAGATATTTCCACAGTTTTAGGCAAGATTTTAAACCTTAGATAATTTTTAAAAACTGTAAGTGGCGAAGAATCAAGACCACCACCACCCCCATTCCCCAGTGTAAATCTTCTCTAGAGAGGACATAAACATGCCATGGGGAGAGATGCAGTTTACACTTAAGTGACTCTCCAGTAAATGGCATGTATTCCTGGTTTCCCTGATTTAGATGACTGACCTAAGCTTCTACCAGCAGGAAACCAATTTATTTGTTGCCAAAAGGAAATTTAATATAACTCTTTGGTGAAAGCTTTGAGGAATTCACCAGGCCCTTTCTTGGTAACATACTACAATGTTTGAATCCCAAGGATTTCTTTGCTTCCTTATTATCCATTAAACAGAAGGATTAAATTCATGCTTTCAGGGTTTCTGATTTTGGGGTTTTTAAAAAAATGTTTATTTGTAGTAATTTCTGACCCTGAAGTTAGTTGTCATCTTCTAACAAAAATACATTTAGTTTTAGTCAGATAGACTGGTATTTGGACTGAGGATTGGAAACAAATAAATTAACAAACAAGTGTACCTCTTTAGAACATAAATATATCGTATTAGCATTACCTCTAAAATACAATTTTATATAAATGTTCATATTATTGTTAATAGATTGACATTTGAAGAGCATTTCTTTATAGCATGCAAAAGCAGTAGTTTACCAACCAGTTTTTGTAGTGAAACTTAAGGAAAAGCTGACGCTTGTCAAAAATTTCAGTGTTCACTAGGGGTCACATGAAACCACTTTTAAAAGTAGTTTCTAAATAAATACTGGTGCTGTAGATAAAGTTCAAGATACTAAAGATCCCTTTCAAGTTCCAATGAGGGTCTCATATCAGTGTATGAAGTCATTGTTATTTGAGGGAATAGGGCCTGGGTGTAAGATGATTTCCAGCTCCTCTTTTGGCATTATTTTCTGTAGAAACTCAAGAGCAAACTTTGATTCATAACTAAGGTTTCATTCAAGGTTTGTTGTCATTTCTCTTATGAAATGGTATATCTTGATTTCTTTTTACGCAGTTAGAAATGGAATATAATTGATTTGGATTACCAGCTTACATAGACATATATTATATAAAACATTACTAACTGGGTTACTCACTTCCATATGAAATATGGAGGAATAATATGATATGCCGGGTTAGCCAGAGAAGACAAAATTAAAAGAAGAATCGTTTCAAGTAGGATTTTATGGCGAGTGGCTTTTCCCTGAACATTAGTGAAAGGATTAGGTTCATGCCGAACACCAGATGATGATGCCACGCCTGGTTTTCCTGTTCTCACAACCACTCTCTGACTTAGAATTTGGATGTTTGTGGATGAGTTTAAGCATTTTCTTGCTGCCACTCTTTTTAAAAAAACAATTCTATAGTATATGCACCATTAGAGAATAAAACAGATTAATATCATCTATTTCAAAAACAATAGAATCTGGAGTTTTCATTAGCTGTAGTACTTCACACTTTGTGTGTAGTGTAGAGTGTGCTCAATACACACTTGTGGAATAAGTGATAAAAAGGTTTCCTTCTGGCTGTTCTGAACTAGGGAGTTTTAACTTCTAAAATAGGCTAGGAACCCACTTACCAGTGTGTTTTTTTTTAAAACAGTTAATTATTAAATTTATTTCACTTGTTTACTATGGAAAAGTAGCTTTATTATGTTTTGAATTTTTTTTTTAGCAATTGCTGAGAAAAAGGTACAGAGGTAGAAATAATATAGATATAGCTCTGTTACTCTGTCTAAAAAGCAAACTTTCTGACCTTGTTTCTTCCAGGTCAGCCTTTCAAACACAGAATTTCAGAAATAAGTTATGCTTATAAATTAATGGCCTTTTGTTTAAGTTTTTAAAAAGTGAAAGCAAGAATTTCTGTTCTAGGCCTGACAGGTCAACTGCTTTTGCTTTTTCTTTTTTTAAGACAGGGTCTCGCTCTGTCACACAGGCTGGAGTGCAGGGATATGTTATCACAGCTCACTGTAACTTTGAACTCCTGGGCTCAAGCAATCCTCCTGCCTCAGCCTCCTGAGTAGCTAGGACTACAGGCACGCCACCACACCCAGCTGATTTTTTAATTTTTTGTACAGACAGGGATTCACCCTGTTGTCCAGGCTGGTCTCGAGCTCCTGGCCTCAAGTGATCCTCCAGCCTCAGCCTCCCAAAGTTTCGGGATTACAGGCATGAACCACTGCACCTGGCTAACTACTTTCAAAAGAGAAAAAATATTGTTTAAAATGTAAATCATACTGAAATACAATTAAATTTAGAATCTAGAAATTGTTCATAGAGAAAACCAACTTTAAAAATATTGAAGCCCCCTGGAAACAGGCAACTGGAATAACACTATTTTTACTAGATTTAGAATATATGAAACTCTGATTTATTATTTACTGCAACTGCTTATAATAATAATAGGGAAACTTCAGAAGAAGTGTAAGGCAATATCTTTAGTGCTGTGAGGGCAGGCGAGAATTCCTTAAACAGGACATAAAATGTGTAAGGAACAAAAGAAAAGACTGATAGATTCAATGGTAGAACTTTTGTTTATCAAAGTACTTAATAAAGACTGAAAACATCAACATGATACAACTATTCAGTAAAGATTGGATCAGATATAATTATCAATAGATATTAAATCTAGAGGAAAATTTAGATGAAGAACATGGTCTTAAAGTGTCTCTCCATAGACCATTTAAAGTTACAAGAGATTTAAAAAAAAAGTAATAGTAGAGTGGAGAAATGGGACAAAAACTTGACCAAGTGATTGGAATCAACATCACCAAGGAGGAGCAGACGGACATTGGGTGTAGTATTTCATCCAAGAACATAACCTGAGTCTAATCACAAGACAACACCAGCCAAATCCCAAATGAGGAATGTTCTATTGAAGACAAAAGTGGGGAAGGAGCATTGTTCTTTAAAAACGTCCAAGAAAGGCCAGGGAAATGTTCTAGATTAAAAGAAGCTAAAGAGATATGACAAGTAATTGCAATACTTTACCCTAGACTGGATTCTGTACTGTAGGGAAAACCATACCATAAAAGATATTATTGGGTTAAATTTACTGAAATAAATTGTAATTGATAATTGTACTATGGTTATGTGAGAGAATCTCTCTAGACTTAGGAAATACACACTGACTGACTTAGGGGTAAAGGACCATGATGTGTATAACTTAGCCTCAGATGTTCAGAAAAAAAAAAAATGTGTGTTTGCAGGTATATGTGTGTGTGTGTGTATATAAACACACATACACACACACACAGAGCATGAGTGCCCACAAAGATAAAACAAATGGGGAAAAATAATAATAGGGGAAGGGCATATACAAATATTCTTTATGCTGTTTTTATTGTTGCAGCTTTTTTCACATTTGAAATTATTTTCAAATAAAATATTTTCTAAACTGTAGAAACAGTCCACACACTGCAAGAAGATATTTACAAGTGTATAAGCAACAGAGGATTAAAATCCAAAATATATAAGGAACTCCTATAAATTAATAAGAAAAGACAAAGAACCGATTTCAAAAATAGGCAAAAGAGTCAAACAAGGATTTCATGGAAGAAAAAATAGAAATGGTCAATTGTATGAAAAGATCCCCATTCTTATTAGGAATCAGGAAAATATGATTTAAAAATTGTAGTAGAATAACTTATATTTCCTAGATTGGCACATTCTGCTACCAAGAATGTGTAGCAGTAGGAGCCCTTATAATATTGGTGGTAGGGACGTAAATTGATATAGCCACTTTGGAAAACTTCTGACATTATTTTATAAATTTGAACATGCATATACCATTCAACCCACAATTTCTAGAAGACCTCTTGTATGTATTTCAGGAAACACTGGTAAGAGCATTCATAGTAACATTGTTTGAAATGGCAAAAAATTTGAAACAAACCATTTGTCCACGGACTGGAGAAATGGATAAATATGCTGTGTTATAATCCCACAATGGAGCACTATTCAGCAATGGAAAAAGAATGATCTACAAGTATCAATTCATGTTGAGTGAAAAATGCAAATTGGAGAATACACGTAACATAACATTTTTAGGAAGTTTAAAACCAAGCAAGCTAAACAGCATATTGTCAGGGGAGACATATATGTGGTTAAACATAAAGGAAAGAAAGGCAATGATAAAATTAAAAAAGGGCCGGGTGTGGTGGCTCACGCCTGTAATCCCAGCACTTTGGGAGGCCAGGAGTTTGAGACCAGCCTGACCAACATGGAGAAACCCCGTCTCTACTAAAAATACAAAAAGTAGCCGAGTGTGATGGTGCATGCATGTAATCCCACCTATTCGGGAGGCTGAGGCAGGAGAATTGCTTGAATCCAGGAGGTAGAAGTTGTGGGGTGAGCCAAGATCGTGCCATTGCACTCTAGCCTGGGCAACAAGAGCAAAACTCCATCTCAAAAAAAAAAAAAAAAAAAAAAAAAAAAAGAATCCAATGAGATGGGATCAAGAAGGAACAATCAAGGAGTTTCAGTGTTACTAACAGTCTTTCTTAATTTTAGTGGCAGGTTTACAGAGATTAATTTAATTATTATGCATTACAAACCTGCATATATAAGGCAAGGAAGTCTCATGTCAGTTATTAAATCTAAGTAACAGAATTTAAAAAGACTGTTTCCATTCGTTTAATAAACATTTATTGAATAATACTGATTATATGCCAAATACTGTGCTAGGGATGAAAGAGACATCAGTGAACTTAACCAGACAGACCCATGTCCTACCTGATAGAAATGTGTACACATACTCACCAAAAGATATGTATAGGAATATCCTTAGTAACAGTATTCATAATAGCCAAAACTAGAAACAATGCAAACGTCCATCAAGAGGAAAATAGGTAAACCAGTATGGTATATTTATGTATATTTGGAATGTTATGTAACAATGAGAATGAATGAACTATAACTATATGTAACTACATAATGCTAAGTAAAAGAAGTGCTTGATTTCATTTATAAAAAATGGAAAAACTTGATTTCATTTATAAAAAATAGAAAAACAAGCGAAATTAACCTTGGGGGTTAGAAATCAGATTAATAGTTATCTTTGGGGGAATGGTGATTGGAAGGAGGAAGAACTATTTCTTGATCTAAGTGTTAGTTCCATGGGTATGTTCACTTTATGAAAATTCATTAAACTCTATACCTATGATGTGTGGCCCTTTTTTGTATATTTTTATTTTATTTGACTAAAAAGTTTACTTTCATAACAAAAACAAGCTTGCCCTCATGGAACTTACATTTTTGTGGGGGTATACAGATAAGTAAACAAGACAGTCAGTTACAAAGTGATAGTTGCTCTTGACAAATGAAGGAGGGAAGTGGTTAGAGGATGCAATTTTTAATAGGGTGGTAAAGAAAGCCCCTCCTGAGGAAGTATCTTTTGGTTAGATTGAAGGAGATGAAGGACAAGTCATGTGGATAATCAGTGAGGAACATTCTAGCAGAGGGAACAGCAAGTACGGAGGCCCTGAGGTAGAAGTGCCCTGAGCAAGGGAGCAAGTAGTAGGAGATGAAGTTAAAGATGCTGGGGACCAAATAAATGGTTCATGGGCCTCCTAGGCCATGGTGATGACTTGGGCTTTCACTGTGAGATGGGAAACTGAGGAGTGACATGGATCTGACTTAAGTTTTATAGGATCACCATGGCAGCTGTACTGACATTAGACCCTGGGAGGCAAGGGAAAGCAGAGCTATCAGTTGGGGTACACTTGAGTGTTCACTTAATTGAGTATTTGTGATAGAAATGATGAGATGTGACTGGGTTCTGGATAAATTGTGAAGGTACAGGGTTTCCTGATAGGTTGGATGTAGAATGTGTGAGAAAGAGATTTGCTAAACCAGAATTTGAAATTTCTGATTTCTTGACTTGCTTTGATTAAGTAAGCAAAAGGGAGTTCCTCTTTTACCTAACACCCTGAAAATTGACAAAAGAAGAAACTATTTCACATGTCATATGCATTGAGAATCATACTTAAATTGTCACATACTCTTAATTAGTAGAGCAGATATTAATATACTTTTACTTTTTGGAATAGAGCTAATTTACATTGATTATTCAAGTTACTAAGCCATAAAAAAATTCATCATTCTCCTAATTCCAATTTTGAATTTGAGTAACTGACTGTATTTTCTCTGCCAGGTGTTTTTAGAATGAAAAATGTTAACTTATTCTTCATTTCTACTGTAATTGAAATGTACTGTAAAGAAAGGATTGATTTAAAAACAAAAATGAGAACCAGAAATGGTATTTATTCACTCAACCAACATATTTTAGAGCTCTTAAAGAGGCAAATAAGACCTGCTTTTATAATAGTCTAATATAAATAACATCACAATCTAACCCATACAGATGAGGAAACTGAAGTTCAGAGAAGTTAAGTGATTTGACAAGGGTCACAAGCCTTAGTGAGTAGGGGACTTGGGGATTTTTACACAGATATTCTTAATAAAAGGGGAGAAACTGAAGTCTTACTTTTTTTCTTGCAAGAGGCAGTGTGATTCATTCATCCCCAGGGCCCAGGCTGCAGAGTGCTGGTTTGTGAGGCACAGACCTTGGATTATATCACTAGGGCGGCATCATTTTCCCGCTAAGCTACTTTAGAGACTCTGGGCTAGTTAGTAGTCTGAGGTCTCTTTACTCATTAAACTACTTATTCCAAAGCAGTGAATATTCAGTAAGCTAATTAAAATTTGTAAGTAAGATTTCCTTATTAAAAAAACTATTAAAATAAGAAGAAGCCCGTTAAAATAATAATTAGAGCAGGAAAAAAGAAGATGACTATCAAATTACAGTACTTTTTTTCAGCTATACATAAAGGCCTTTTCAGTTGCTTTGGCAGTAGACAGAAGGCAGAAGTAGATTCCTACTGCAAGTATGCAGTTGGTAAACCAGAAACAAGTTGAAGGAAAAGGCAGCTATTTTGTTAAAACGGTTCTTTCACATGTCTTAAAAGAAGGCTACAGACCCTCTGTTCTAAAAGCTCTGATTGTGTATCCCAGTGGAGGTGGGACATCATTAAACAGTGTGCAGAGAATAAAAGAGCATGTTGTAAAAAATGGGAGCTTTGAGGATGCTATAGCACCAAGTACAGATGAGGCATATCTGCAAGATTTAAAGAAAACAGGGAAGCTTCTGACTTTTTTGTTGCTGTTGTTCTCTACAAACAATCAGCACCATGGTTGGTGTGGTGCTTAAAGCTTGCTCCAGTGATGTCAGGTATTATATTTATTTTAGAATTGACTATTTTGAGGAAATCTCTAACACTCAGTTGATATGATACCCAAACAAGGATAAAGAGACAATTTTCAGGCTGGGCACAGTGGCTCACACCTGTAATCCCAGCGCTTTGGGAGGCTGAGGCGGGTGGATCGCCTGAGCTCAGGAGTTCAAGACCACCCGGGCAACCTCGTCTCTACTAAAATACAAAAAATTAGCCGGGCGTGGTGGCACACACCTGTAGTCCCAGCTACTCGGGAGGCTGAGGGATGAGAATCACTTGAGCCTGGAGGTGGAGGTTGCAGTGAGCCAAGATCATGCCATTGCACTCCAGCTTGGGCTACAGAGTGAGACTGTCTCAAAAAAAAAAAAAAAAAAAAAGGAGAGAGAATTTGCAGCTTAGATTTAGGGTTTTTGAGTTTCCCTATACCTGGAAGAAGTCATAATCAGAATTGTGGTTCCTCCATTTTTGTCCCCTTTGCCTTCTTTTACCTATTCCTTCTCTTCTTCTTTCCAATTGAGTATTCTTATCAGTTTTTCTCATGCTAGTCTCAGCACTGTGTCTAACCTTTCCGCTGCCTTGCTTCCATGAGGCATTTGAGGCTAATAGGCCAATATATAAGCCAGGGTCCCAGCAGAAAACAGATGTCACACTCAAACTGGAATAATTGGAGGACACTTTATAAATGAGGTAAAACGACTTGCTCAAGGTCACTGAGCAAGTGACTGTTTACAATAGTGTGGGCAGAGTGTAGGGAAACCACAAAGGATAATACTAGTGATTGGTTCTGTTACCCACTTGGCCTGAAGAGATGGGGGAAGGGTCAGTAGATCTCAAGACAGAGGAGGTGTGTGGAGAAGGCCAGTGACTGAGACCTGAAAAAAGGCAGCCTCATAGGGCAGGAGTCAGGGGAACAAATACTGTGACCTCACTCTTCTCCCTTCCCATCTGCCGCCAGTGCCTACTATTGGCCAGAAGCCTGAGGGCACCCAGGGCAGCCTTCTGGGGCCCATGACAGGGTAGAGAGTGGATAGGGAGGAGTGAACAGAAGATAGACAATGTAGTCCAAAGGGTGAAGATACCTGGTCAGAACAGGCGCCTTGCTCAAGCCTCCTGGCTTCCCACTTCTGTTGATTCTGTGATGTTTGCATCCAGAAACCTTCTCCAGAGATGCTCTTGGGCTTTCCTTGTTTCTTCTCTTTTGATTTCTCTCCCAATTCTTCTGTCAGCTATGTGGAGAACACATTTTTCTAAAATAAGTGTGGGTTTTGAGAGTAGAAACTACAGTTTAAATAAGTTAATTTGATCTAGCCAAAGGTATTTACCAGGATTTTTGGCTATTTTCTTAATTTGCTCAATAGGTACTTAGTGCCTACTATATGTCAGGCACTATGCCTGGAACTGTGGCAAAGAAAGGTCAGTAAGATAGGGTTCTTCTCCCCAAGAAATATTGAATTTGTTGGGGGAAACAGACAGATGTGTTACTGACAGAATATAAAAGTTACCTGAAGAAGCACACAGGCACAAATGGATGCCATGTGCGGAATATAGTACAAAGAGGGGTTTACTTTCTATTGAGAGGATCAGGAAAGACCTTCTAGAGAAGATGATGTGTAGAACCTGGAGAAGGATGAATAAGACTTTGGGAGAAAGGATATTCTAAGCAGAGGAAACTCAGAAGCAAAAAACAGATATGTTAGGAAAACAGTTTAATAAGTCTGGAGCCTGTGTTATTATGTGGGGGGTGGGGGATTTTATTATAAGACTTAAGGCTACAGACTGTGAAGACTCAGACAAGCCTGAACTAAAACCCCAACTCCTCCCCAGTTTATTAGCTCAGTGACCTTGGGCAAGTCATTTTACCTCACTGTGCCTCCTTTTCTCAAGTGTGTAGTTGGGATAAAAATAGCATGTACTGGCTGGGCATGGTGGCTCACACCTGTAATCCCAGCACTTTGGGAGGCTGAGGCGGGCAGATTGCTTGAGGTCAGGAGTTCAATACCAGCCTGGCCAACATGGTGAAACCCTGTCTCTACTAAAAATACAAAAAATTAGCTGGGTATGGTGGCGCATGCCGGTGGGTCTAGCTACTCAGGAGGCTGAGGCAGGAGAATTGCTTGAATCCAGGAGGCGGAGTTTGCAGTGAGCCGAGATTATGCCACTGCACTCCAGCCTGGGCAGAAGAGTGAGGCTCTGTCTCAAAAAGAAAAAAAAAAAAAATAGCATGTACTTCCTAGGGTTGTGGGAGTTTCAGTAAGATAAAGCATGTGTAAAGCACCTGGCAGAGTGCCTATCACAGAGTAAGTGAAGATATAATAGTAATTATTGTTATGCAGTTTCTCCTGCTTGGAATTGTTTATCCCTACCCCCTGCCAAACACATACAGATGTCTTAATAATTTCTACTCCTTCAAAGCTCACTTCAAATGTCAGCTCTTCAAGAAGGCTTTCCTTGATACCTCTAGTTCCTATCCTCCATTGTATATTCTCATAACTTCTTTTCCCCATGATTGTAACTGAACAATGATTTGTTAAATGCTGTTCCCCTGATAGATGGTAAACTCGATTTTGGCCAGAACTGCTGTCTTATTCACCCTTATATTCTCAAGGCCTAGCACAATGTGTCCAGCACATAGACATTTACTGAAGATGGTGATATTATTAACTGATACAGGAAACACATAAGGAAAAGCTGGTTTGATGGAGGGGACATTAAAGCTTGGCAGCAGTTATGCTAGGTTCACATTGCCTTCAGATCTGTTGGGAAATGTTCAGTTTGGAAATATAACTCAGAAGAAAGGTCAAGGTTAAAGATACAGCTTGGAGGTCATTCACTTAAGTTCCTAGTTGAGGCCCTGGGAATGGATGAAGTTGCCCACGGAACCTGCAGATAATAAGAAAATAAGGCTGGGGGAAATGACATTTCCCTGATTCCATTGCCAATTCTAAGGTAATAGTTAAGAGGCTGAGAATTTAAGCAGGTCTTTAGACCCCTTTACTTTTCAGGGGTAAAAAGGTGTGAATTGGTGTCTAGACCTGCTAAGGGATGCTGCCTCTTTCCCTTTGCTTTGGGTTAGGACTTAAACTGCTTAGGGCTACATCTTAGCAGTGAGTGCATCAGAAATAGACCCTAATGGAAGATCTGCTATTCTGCCTTAGAATACCTTATTCCTTGACGTTGGATTGCTGCTATTCATAGGTGCTTGGAGAAATCAAATACAAAATTTTTTTTGGAGAAAGATAGCAGCATCCTAGGCTTCAAGTTGTTTCTGTAAACAAAACAAAACAAAAACAAAAAACTGGGCACACAATCACAGAAAGAAACAGATATACAAGACAAAATGACAATGTTTCTGGTACAGAAACCAGCAGAAACAACAGACAATAGAAGCAGACTCACAACAGTATAGGAAATAAAGGAATCTGATATGGACTATAAAATAACTATGCTTAATATCTATAATGGGGGAAAGACAAACTGGACAATTCTGTCAGGGAATTGGAAACCATAAAACAAGGGTCAAATAAAAATGTTAGAATCAAAATTAAGAACCCAGTGGATTGGGTTAAAAGCAGATTAGACATTGCTGAAAGGAAAATCAGTGGACTGGAAGAAGAGTCCCAAGAAAATAATGATATTGAAGAATACAGAGACAATAGGATAGAAAAATTGGGAGACAGAGAATAGGAGACATAGAGGATACAGTAAGAAAGTCTAATATAAATGTGATTGAGCCCCAGAAGCAAATGTGAGAATGGGTCAGAAGCAGTATTTTAAATGTAATGGCTGAAAACTTTCCAAAACCCATAGCAAATTCCAAGCCCTAGACTCATGAAGAACACCAGTCCCCAAACAGAATAAATAAATAGGAATCCACACTAAACATGGTTGAAACAAAAGCAGCCAGAGGGAAAAGTAAGTCTGCCTTCAATAAAACAACAATTCAATGACCACAGATTTCTTAACTGAAACAATAAAGACATAATACAGTGGAGTGATATCTTTAAAGTGGTGAATCAAATTAAATGTCCACCTAGAATTCTGTACCTGCCAAAAATGTCCTTTGATAGTGGAGGTGAAATAAAGACATTTTCAGTCAAAAATTGAAATAATTTTTCTCATTTTCTCTCTAAAGGAAATACAAAAAATTTGTTTTCAGACAGAAATAAAAAGATTACAGATACAGGGGAGGAGATATAGGAAGGAGTAGAAAAGCAAAGAAAAGGATAAATATGTATGTAAATCTAAGTGAATAGTACTGTTTAAAATAAAGATAATGTCTTATTTTGCTTACAGTATGTATAGAATTAAAATACACAATAATAATGCCTTATAAGTTATGAGAGGAGAGTAAGTGTTCTAAGACTCTTACGTTTTCCAGGAAAGATGGCAAAAGTACCAATTAGTGAAAAAGTACCAATTAATGTTAGAATTGAATAGTCGAGAAAGTGTAAATCTCTAGGGTAGTTACTTAAAGAAAAGTAAAGAGTATATAGCTTTCAAACTAATAAAGAGAGACAGAGACATAGAATAATTTTTTTTAAAATAAGCAGTCTAAAAGATGGCAAGGAAAAAAGAGAAAATGCATAGTAAGTGGGACAAATAGGAAGTAAATAGGAAGTACTTAGTAAGATGATAGGTTTATACCTAAATATGTCAGTAATCACATTAAAGTAAATGAATTTAATACTCTAAGTAATAGAGTCAGGATTTACAAATGAAACTTAGTTATGTGTTCTCTAAGAGACATATGTAAAATATAAGGACGTAGAAAGTATAACAGTATGAAAAAATGTAAACAATAGCCAAAAGAAAGTTTGTGTTGATCTAATATCAGATTAAGAGCACTTCAAGGAAGCTCAAAAAACATAAAGCAAAACTTACACAATTTCAAAGAAAAATAGACAAATTCAAAATCATTATAAGAGATTTTCACACTTTTCTGTAACTGAACAAGCAGACACATACATATAAGTCAGTAAGGACATAGAACAGTGCTTCTTAAACTGTAGCATACATAAATAAGAATGATCTGGAGAGCTGTTAGAATATAGATTTCTGGGCCCCATTCCCAGAGGTTCTGATTCAAAGTGTCTGCAATGGGGCTGGCAATTTACAGCTCCCAGATTAATGCTGATGCTGATGGTTCTGGAACTACACTTTGGAGTAGCACAGATATAGAAGATTTTAACACCACAATTAGCAGACTTGACCTAATGGACATACATAGAAACACTACAGCCAACAACTGCAGAATACACATTCTAATTTTAAGCACTTATAGAACATTTTGAAAGTTGACTATATTCTGGGACATAAAGTACTTCTCAATAAATAAATTTTAAACAGTTTAAAACAGAGTATGTTTTCTGACTACAGTGGAATCAAACTAGAAATCACAAACAGATAACTAGAAAATAACAGATAACCAAATAAGATTCCATATGTTTAGAAATTAAGCAATATAACCCCTGGGTTAATGAAGAAATCACAATAGAAATTAGAAAATAACTGAATGACAGTGAAACAATAACATACCAAAACTCATGGGATACAGCTAAAGCCATGTTTAGAAAGAAATTTATAGCTTTATATATAATATATACATGAATGTGTATGTGGTATGTGTATGTATGTATATACTGTACATATCTGTATATATGTGCAGGTATATACGTGTGTGTGTATATATATATATATACACGCACACAGTAGGTCCATTTCTAAGAATTTAATCTACAAACACATTATCTATGTACAATGTTTCTTGCTCCAGTCTTTATAATAGCAAAAGACTGAAAATTCAATTCAACCTCTGCCTCCTGGGCTCAAGTGATCCTCCCAACTCAGCCTCCCAAGTAGCTAGGACTACAGGCATGAGCCACCATGCCCGGCTAGTTTTTGTATTTTTTGTAGAGATGGGGTTTCACCACATTGCCCAGGCTGATCTTAAACTCCTAAGCTCAAGCAATCTTCCCACCTCGGCCTCTCAAAGTGCTGGAATTACAGGCATGAGCCACCGCACCCATCCAGTGCTGTCCTTTCCTATCATGTATTTTGATAAACTGGTACTTTAACTTCAGATGACCGTACGTTCTGTGTAGGAAGGCAGAGAAGTCACTCAGACTCTGCTCCAGCACTATTTAGTAACAGTGTGACCTTGAGCAAATTATTTAATGAGTCCATTTTTTATCTATAAAATGAGAATAATGATAATTTGCTCAGGGGATTCAGGGGTTAATGAAATCATGTATGAAGAGTGCCTAGTACAGGGCCTGGCATCTCAGGAATGTTCATTAAATGCCAGTTGTCATCCATTCAACCTACATTTTCTTGCCGGGCATACAGAGTCTTGTAAAGGATCCAAAAGAAAGAGGGAGCAAAGGTTCTGACATCCAGCAAACTAGCGTGGTAAGTATTCACAGGCTCTCTGAAGGTGAGAGCCAGGGAGGGGCATGAGGGTGTGTCTGTTCTTAGTCTCTGATGGACCTACCGTGTATATATATATATATAGTATTCTTTACTCCAAAAATGCATGAGATTCATTTTTGATGAGAATTAATTATATATGTTGAAAGCTTACTATGCTTTTTGAGGATAGGTATACCCACTTTAACAATTAAATGAAAGTTTTCTGGATTTTTGAAAAGAAAAGAAAACTGCAGTGGGTATGTGGTAAGGAGTAGTGGTTGAATAAATAAGTGTTTCCCTTAAACAAGAGGCGTGACTATAGAATTTCTTTTCATAGGACACTGAATGTATATTGATGTTCTTATTTACAGGGATTAGATTTACGTGAAACTTGTCAGGACAAAAAGTCTGGCCCATCATTATTTGGAGTGCTCTGTGCATTCATTCTGGGATGTGGCTGTGTTGCCTGGGAGATGGCTCCACCTTTCAGTGTAGCTGATGGGAGGCATTTCCACAGTTGTGATGTCAGTGTTTCAAAATCTGTCAAAGAGGCTTTCCATAGAGCCTAGGAAGGAAAACTATTGAGTTGTATACCTACCACATTTTTTTTTCTAATGAGAAAAATAATTTTAAAGAAGAAAAAACCTCTTAACTGTAAATGTTGTCTGTGGTAATTTAGAGGCACCCCTCAGCACGTGTTTTAGGGAGCTGAACAGTGTCATCCATTTTCTATGTACTGTGGCCGCAAGGCTGACGTTTTATACACTTTTGCAGATGAGCCTCTTTGTGAATGTCATGAGCAGTTATCAGTCTATCATGCAGAGTAGAAGGGGCAAAGCTGAACTGTAAGGGCATCAGCACATTATGGCAATAAAATTTTTCACAGCCTCAGATAAAAAAATACTGTACTTGACAAGTGAATCTGTTTTAAATTATTTCAAATGCTATGGAAACTGAATTTCTATTTGTTCGGTTCTCCCATTAAAAGTGGGATGTTTTCCAAAAGTTGGTTTTCAAGTCAGTTGTTATAAATTTGCAACTTCTTTTTTTTTTTTTTGAGACTGAGTCTTGCTCTGTTGCCCAGGCTGGAGGTGCAGTGGCCTGATTTTGGCTCACTGCAACCTCCACCTCCCAGGTTCTCCCACAGTTCTCCTGCCTCAGCCTCCTGAGTAGCTGGGACTACAGGTGTGCACCACCATGCCTGGCTAATTTTTGTATTTTTAGTAGAGACGGGGTTTCACCATGTTGGCCAGGCTGGTCTCAAACTCCTGACCTCAGGTGATCCACCCACTTCTGCTTCCCAAAGTGTTGGGATTACAGGTGTGAGCCACTGCGCCTGGCCAAATTTGCAACTTATTTTCTTAGAAGAGAAAAAAAATTGTGTGGATTCTTGGGCTAGCCCACATTTTAACCATGAAGGAGCTGAAATATTTTGCATTGAAAAGGTAGAATATAGGTTTGTAGACCTCACCATTTAATACAATGAAAAAGAAATGAAATTGAGTAAAGAATAATTTTCGAAACTTGTTTTACGTATTAAGAGAAAACAAGTTTTATCAGGTAGGACATAATGAAACGGGCTTTGTAACCTTAGGCAAGTTACATAAACTTTCTGACCTCAGTTTTTGCTTCAGTAGAATTGGGTTTTTGTAACAGTTAAATGAGATAATACATGCAAAGTTCCTAGTACAGAGCTGACTCATAATGAGCCCTTTGCAAATGGCCACTGTTTAAATACAGGCACAAGTGGCATTGGAATTCAGGTTTCCTGCAAATTCTAGGTCCAGTGCATTGTTCTGCTTAGTTGGGGCAGGGATGAGAAGGGATAGAGGTAGTGCCGTCAGGTACTTGTGCAGAACAATAGCCTAGCAGGAGTGTGGCAGACAGGCGCTCTTGGTCTTCTGTGGTAGGAATTTTATTCTGTTCAGGTATGCAGGAGTTCACCTCCTTTTCCCTTCTTGCTGCTGCCTGTTCCCTCTTGCCAGTGTCTCACCAGCACTGGGAGCAGGGACCAGCTTGCCCAGAACTTGAAGCTCCTGGGAAAAGGGGTCCTGACCTTAGGCACTGTAGGAAGCAAGCGTGGTGTGTATGCCATTGGCCTTCAGAGGGTTTTGTTGTTGCTGATTTGTTTTAAGAAAAGGGGAAACTAACATTTACTGAGTGCCTGGTACATCCCTGGCACAGTCCTATATATTTAACATGCCGTCTCATTTAATGTTCACAACAGCCCCATGAGAAGGAGATATCATTATCCCACCTTGTAGACCAGGAAAGGAGAACCTTAGATGGCATGACTTGTGTAAGGTAACATAGGCAGGAAATTGCAGAGCCGAGATTTACACACAGGTCCGTTTGGCTCTCAAACCCATTTATCCAGCTGTCCTCTGAGTTTTTAGAGGAATGCACACAGTGTATGTATCCAGCGTGCCCAGCCTTTCTGTCCTTATAGAAACTTTATCAAACCCGTACCTTCTGGAGGGAGAAGACTGGTGTGAAATTTAGAATTTATTAACACCATTAACTTTAAAAATTGAACAGTATCTGGCTTCCATCCCTCGTTTCAAATTGAATCACATAATGGGGATGAAAACATTGATTAGGGAGAAACTGTTTGTTAGAGGTAAAATTGTTTACCATGTAAATATGCTGACATGTTCCATTATACATGACTTAGCATTTCAACATTTCATAATCTGTTACATTTAATTAGGCACAGTACATAAAGTATGCATCACAAGTAAACATGGGGAAACACAATGGAAAATTTTTCTAAGATTTGTGCTTCATAAATTTTCAGTTTGTTAATTTCAATAATGATGTTTTAGTGTCAGCTGCTTCTTTCCAAACAAGTGCAGATCCTCTCCCTGACGCAGTTTATGCACGGAAGCAACACCAAGGATGAACTACAAAGTTCTGCACTTCTGCCTCTTGGAGGCGGCCTTTAAGTAATAATTTTTCTCTTTTATTTAATGTTGTTATTAACACGATCAATAAATGTAGTGACAAAGTTTGAAACATAAGACACAATTAAAGCTAATTAATAAATTGGCTTTCAGTGACTGTAGAGACATTATAGATGGTTTAGCTTTTTATTTTGAACATGGAATTTTTCTTAAATGCAAAGCTGCTTGGGAAATTTCAGTGGCTTGAGATTTACAAAGTGTTTGATTTTAATTATTTTAAGAATTCTCAAACCTATCAACCATGCCCTTCAGATAGAGTACAGGAATGGGATTGGTCACTCGTATAGCTCTGGGTCCCAGCACAAGGCCTGGCACTTAAACTCATAAAGATTGTTAAGTGACTTTCCAGTGCTTTTTCTGTTGTTTTTAATTTATTCATTAAAATGTATATTTTTCTAATTTAAAAAATCCTAATGCTTGCTGATCTGAAAACAATTTGGATGATACCTGAAAACACAAGAAACGCAAAAACAGAAATTACTTCTAAACCCCACTGTACATGATAGTCACATGTTAGTACATTTTTCCTGTGCTTGTGTATATACCTACATCTATGTATGTCAGTGTTTGAATATTTTTACCAAAATAAAAAAAAAGACTCATGGTGTATAAAAAGAAAAAAATGCCCTTTCTTCCTTTTTTATAGTATATAATGAATATTTTCCCCTTGATTTGTCAGTGAATATTTCCCCTCAACATGATCTTTAATAAATGATCATATTCCATTATACAAAGATGTGCTATAAATTTAATCTCTCTCTCTCTCTTTCTGTTAATAAGTAGGACTAAGGGGCCAGGCATGGTGGGGCAGTAGGACTGAGGGGCCAGCACTTTGGGAGATAGGTGGATCACTTCAGCTCAGGAGTTCAAGAATACCCTGAGCAATATAGCAAAACCCTGTTTCTACAAAATACATAAAAATTAGCCGGCCGTAGTGATGGGCACCTGTAGTCGCAGCTACTCAGGAGGCTGAGGTGGGAGGATCTCTTGAGCCTGGGAGGTTGAGGCTGCAGTGAGCCGTGATTGTGCCACTGCACTTCAGCCTGCGCAACAGAGTGAAACCCTGTCTCAAAAAAAAAAAAAAGTAGGACTGTGGTGGATATCTTTGTACATTTATCTGTAAATATTTTCTCAAGATAAGTTTTAGTAATCTGGACAAAGGGTATGCTAATGTTTGCTGGCTTACTCTCCAGAAAGGTTATGCTAAATAATAAGTAAACTGTATCTACCCCCCCTTAGGTTTATTTCTTTAATCTGAACTTAAAAGATTCTATGGCTGACAGATTTGTTGTCTGTGTAGCTACAAAAGGTCATTGTGACACATGGAAGTTGTTACCCGAATGAGTCCTGTTTTTAGCCCAAAAAAAGTCTTTATGCATACCCAGTATGAGGGGTTCCCATGCTGTGCTCACATAGAGAAGTTAAAATGTAACCAGAGTTAGCCTGAACACTTAAGGCAGCACTCTGCAAACTTGGGGGGATGCATACTGTGCAGAGGAGCTGAAGGTTTTCCAAAGAGGACTCAGGTATGCACGGTTTCAAGGTTTTCACTGGCCAGCTTTCCTTACGTATATGTGTACGCCTTCCTAAATCCACCTGCCCCAGAAAGTGGCTGTGATGGAAGCATTGTGTTGGTTTTCTTTTCCCTTCCTGCCCTTTTCTTACTTTATGAAAGAAAGGGATACTCCCACCTGGTTCATTGCCCCGAAGTAGGAGACCCTCTTGGGTGCCCAACAAGAGACATTATGAAATATTGGTGATAACCAAACCTCCTTTAATCAGCACTGTACAACCACCCCACTCCCAATTAAGAAATGCATGTATGATGAAACCTACATTTGATGGTCAAAATAAGTATATTTTTATTTATCAAAATAAGTATTTGTATTGCTTTGATTAGTTTTAAACTAACTATAATGATGGTTTAGTCCAGAAGGAAATATTAAATATGTAGAGCCTTATAATTACAGGAAATAAAAACAATTTCAAATTTTCAATTTCCATATATTCCTTTTGTAGAGCATAAAAGTATATTGCATTAGGCTAATATGGGAGAGAAATGAACTAGAAATACACTTTCAAGAACAAAAAGAACAACATAAAATTTTAGACTTGAAGAGCAAGTTTATGTTTTTTTGTTTGTTTATTTTGAGACATAGTCTCACTCTGTTGACAGGCTGGAGTGCAGTGGCGCAATCTTGGCTCACTGCAGTCTCTGCCTCCCGGGTTCAAGCGATTCCCCTGCCCCAGCCTCCTGAGTAGCTGGGACTACAGGCGTGCACCACCACGCCCGGCTAATTTTTTGTATTTTAGTAGTAGAGACAAGGTTTCACCATATTGGCCAGGATGGTCTCAATCTCCTGACCTCGTGATCCGCCCGCCTCGGCCTCCCAAAGTGCTGGGATTACAGGGGTGAGCCACCATGCCTGGCCTATGTATTTTTTAAATGGATAATGGGTATCAAACTGCTGTGCTATTTATATTTGGTTGGATTCATTTTAAAGAATAGTGTTACAGTTTTATTTTAAGATGTCAACATTTATGACATACTGGAATAACACTGTTTACAACTATGTAGACTTATGAAAAATTATAGATGCCAACTTAGAAAATGTACAAGGAAGGAAAAATGTGTGAGAAGGTCCATGATTTTTAAAAATTAATTTAGGGGGAATTTTGCACAGCAAAAATGTGCAGACCAATGACCCTGGACAGGCACATGGATGGGAGGGCAGCCTCACTGGAACCCTTTCTGAACTCCACTGCTATAGATCTCAGGCTCCGTTTCAGCTCTGTCCCCTGCACTCAGCAGTAACACCTGGGGAGAACCTGCGAGCCCCTCTTCAGGCTTTCCCTTGCCCAGAGCTTCTCCCGCTTCCTCTTCCTCAGCCAGAACCCACCAGCCCTTCAGGTGCTTTGCTCCTGCTCCTCCCCAGGTACCAATGCCTTCCCCATCTCACTGCCCGCTCCTTCCCCGACAGAAATGTTCTCTCAGATGCTACCTTTCCTCTCCTTTTTCTGTAGAATAGATTTCTCTTCCGTCACTATAAAAAGGGGGTTTAGAGGTTAAGAAGGGAAAAGGGAATTAAGTTACAGAAGAGATCAAAAGTTTCTGGGATCTCGGAGTGGTCCAGGGAGAGGGAGGCAGGCTTGCATTTTTGGCTTATTTGTGGCCACACGAGCTATTGGAGTTTTCTGCTTCTGAATTGTGGAGTTTCAATAAAAGCACTATGGAATTGAATTGGATTGAAACGGAGGTCCCGTTCAAGTTTGACCTTGCCTCAGAAGCCTCCTCTGATTTCTCAGACCTGCTGGGATGTCTCTTCCTCCAAATCCCTGTTGCTTTTAGAGTCTCCGCTCTACGGTTCAGCATGAGATCATCACCATCTTGCAAGTTTTGCTAATTATTTTGAGTGGATAGCATTGCTTTTATAACCAGATTGTAAAGTCCAGGCAGGCAGGGGCCATGTGTTTATTTTTTCATTTCCCCACAGCACCTGGTACAGTATTGACTATAGCAGATGCTCGGTAAGCATTTCGCAGTTGGTTATTTAAAAAAGAAAAGCTGACGGGGCGTCCTGGGGCTGAATTCTAGATCCATCCCACTTTGCATCCCACTTTGGGCAACTTGTCTGTGGCCTGGATCTCTCGTTTCTTCCTTGATAAAACATGAGTGATAGTAATAGCTAATAGTTACCAGGTAAATGGTATGTGCCAAAGCCATTAATGCACCCAACAGTTCTGTGAGGAAGATACTACTATTTATATTATTATTCTCATTTTATAGGAAAGGAAACACTAAAATAACTAAAACAATCTGTCCAAAGTCACTCAGCTTAGTAAATAGCAGAGCGTGAATTTGAAACCGGATTCTGAGTCCAAAGCACGTAACCATTATGTGATACTTCCCACATCTGACTCAACTCCCTCCAAGTCAGAGATTCTAAGGAGATAATGAGTAAAAGCTTTTTGAAGAAGGTAAAAAAGCTATGTAAAAGGTGAATCTAGTTACTGTATTATGTGGAAAGTATTTTTACTTTTAAAAGCAATTGTCAATCTATAGCTGAATTGTGTGGGGGAAATACACAGTTGTAGTGTATGCGAGAGACCAGAGCCCTTTCAGGCTGCTCCTTGGCCTTGCAGAAAAGTTCCGGAAAATCAGCGGACTGCATAATGTGCACTACTCATTCCCCTAATCACCAGAGGCTCGGTCTGGTGGCTGATAACAATGAACATCAGTAGAAGAGGGAGAGTACTTGTGCTTTTATTCTCATTTTTAATTGATCTTAAAATTCTTCCATGGCCCTTTGCCTTGGGCACAATCCAGAGTCATGAATCCTTGATATGCGGCTCAACAGAGAGGCACAGGACAGCGTAGTCCCTTTCCCTTCACCAATTTCCTGCTTGCGTTTCTATTCTGGAACCACTGTACAGACCATTCCAGTTCAGAGATGGAGCAAGCTCTGCTCGCCTTCATGCACTGCGCATACAGCCTGGCCCCACGGTGAGCTCTGTGCAGGAGGGGCCCCATGACCTGCAGCCTTTGAGGCTTCCTACTGGGTGAGCTTAGGGCTTCTTTTGCAACTAATTATATCCATCTGTTTTTAAAAGGTGAAAAAAAAATCCTGAATTTAGGTGTCGATTGATAACATTAATTACCCCATCTCAGTTGCAGCAGTGTGGTCTTAATAGCTGATTGCTGCAATACCCAAATCTGTAATATCAGAATGTGATGTGCATATTTTAATTTGAGAAATAGTTTAACATTTTTAGATATTCATTTAGATGTGGTTATGCAGGTTAAACATAACGTATGATCACTGCTTCTTTCATTGCTTCCAATTAAACCTTGCTTGTTAGTTTAACCTCTAGGTAATCCCATCAAACAATTGATGTCAAGGAAACAGTGCCCACAGTAGCTTCGGATGAGTGGCCATTAATTTTAATTGCCTTGATATTAAAGATTAAGAAGTATTGGGACTAGCAGAATAAAAACGATCTGATGTCAAGCAAATCCACTTGCTAAAGCTTCCCCAGGCTGCTGGTGATATTAAAATTTTACTGTGAGAATTAAATAAACCTTTATTAGTGATGACTGTTGTTTGATTGGTCCAGGGGTATGCATAAACAGAGGATTCTTACATATCTAGAGATGAGACCTTCGATGGTACAGAGATTCCTCAATTATGAAACTGTTAATAAAGCTGTAATCTGATTTTCCAGGCTAGGTTTCATTAATGTATTATAGCTTCTCTGATTGTCAAGGTAATATTAACTACAAAGTACTGAATCCAACAGAGAATTGTTTGGAAGAAGAGAATTCTAAGATGGGCCTTTGTTGCTAAATTCAGAGTTGGGGAATTTTCATTAATTATGCTTAAGAAATACCAAATTCCCTCTCAACCAAGACTATCCTCCTTTGCACTATAGATATGTTCAATATTTAACTCTTTCTAAGGCCTGACAGTCTTAGTCAGAAACGCTAGACTGATAATTATGTATTGAAAGAGCTTTTTGCAAGCCAACTCTAGGTCTGTCTCCTGAGCTGAGAGCATGCATTGGGAAACATGAGGTAAGGTCAAAGAGAACATGCTTTAAGAAGCGTAATCAGAACCCATACCTTTATAGTCCTTTTCCAATCTTGATTTAGAACTTTTCTGTTTTTAGAATCACATAATTCTGGTATGGATTCTAATGGTCACTGAGGATTTGTCCTGGTGCAGAAATTCCTCCCAAGTATCTGTCTCCATCCTGCTCAAGGCCTGGGCACCACACCTGCATCGTCTCTGGCTTGTCCCTCTCCACTGACCTCCAGAGCTAGTCAGTGGCCAGATTCTGTCTGTTCCTCCTCCATAATATGTGCCCTCTCGACTCCTACTGCTCTGCCTGGCTCAGGCCCTCATGGCTTCCTCGCTTATATACTCTCCTAACTTCCTCCTGTTGCTACATCCTATGCAGTTATAATGCACACCTGCTGTGAGCATATGGGGCTCAAGGAAGGGAGGGCCAAGAAGGCTAATAGTAGGATGGAGAGGTCCCTTGGGGCTGAGCCTGAAGGCCTAATGTTGTGACAGTCTAGATGTTGGAAGTAGGACCAATGTGTGGAAGGGAAAGGGAACCAGATTGTAGTTCAGAATAAAGAGAACTATATACCCATTAGGACTATCCAACAATGGAGGTGGGGATATTGTGAGGTAGTGAGTACCACATCTCTGGAGATGGAGAGATCAGGACCACAAAGAAAATATAGAGGAGGTGGCACAGGCTTAGAGGACACCCGACTTCCTCTTAGACCCATTGAATTGGAAGTTGTGGCAGAACATTTATATGGAAATCTCTTTAAAAATGAGAACTCACTATAAATCTGGGAGTCATCCACACCGAGAGGATAATTGAAATTTTGAATATGGACAAGGTTGCTCTAGGTGCAAGAGAGAAGAAGGCCAAGAGCTGAGTCCTGGAGAAAACTCACTCTCTTCCTCTCTCTCTCTCTCTCTGTCTCTCTCATGTATCAGGGAAGAGCAGATGTTGGAGGAGAAGGAGTATAATGTCACATACACCATGTAAGAGCCTGCTCTAGGCAAGAGGGGTGGTAATTACAAGTATCAGACACTGCTGAGAGGTCAAACTAGTCAGAGAGACAAGGCCATTGGATTTGGGACTGGTGTCATGCCAGTATAACCACTCCCATCTACCACCTAGCCCTTGAAATTGTTCACATTAAAATGAGAAAATGTCTGCAAGGTGCTCTGCATAATGGTCATTCACCAAATGATAGTTATTAGAGCTACTCTATTTGATATGAAGAAAAGAAGGGATACATACAGTCTTCTAGGGGGAAAAAATGATGGTAGAACAGAAACAGCTAGGAAGTGCTGATCTGTAGCACATTTACTTCCTGATGGGCTTTGGCTTGTTTCTGTCTGACGAACCTATGCTCATGGTTGCTGCATGGGTCCTCGGCAAGTATGCCTGCATGTGTATATGTGCACATGTGTGCACCCCATAATCCCCAGGATGGACAGCATATGGGCAGCAGCAAGGCCAATGTTGTCTTCCTCACATGGCTCCCTTGCCAGGGCTCTCTGCTCCTTCCAGAAGGATGAGTGCCATAGGTTGAAGAATGGGAATTCTATTTCCAAAGCAATTAAAGACTTGGCAGAGATGGTCAAAAAGGGTGCCCACAGTGTAAATTGGGTTGGAAGGCTTCAAACTACATACTACTCCTTACGTCTCTTCAGGGCCCCTATGAATAGCTGTTAAGAATAATACCTTCAGGGTAGAACAGTGACCCCACCCAGCCTGATATCACAGCAATATGCCCCTCTGACAGATTATTAAGAAATTATTGAAAAGTATTTTTAAACTGTTGCTTTAATAAAAGAGAGGTCAGATCCTTTTATATAGTGAGTGGGTATACTTTCTTATAAATTGCCATGTGGCTTTTAGCTTCTTTATGTAGCTCAACTACAGGTGCCTGAACACATTGTAACTCTGAGCCATGATTCTGGGGCTGAGCTCTGCTCTCCTTGACGTGTGATGAAATCTGCCGATTGCCAAGATCCTTTGTAGAAATCTCTCTTCCATTTGCACCGGCTGACATCATAAGAAGTTTGCAAAAGAAAGAAATATATTCCACCTGATGACATTAGAGTTGCTCCTCTGTGTTTACATTTGACCTGGTTGGAATTACTTGAGTTTTCAAGTTGTGACCTTCCCACATGTTAACTGGCAGAGCTTGAGCAGCCATCTTGGCAGACATGCAGTATTTTCTAAGGCAAAAGACAAAGGGTTTTTTCATCCATTATTAATTGATGTTACTCTTTTCAGCAGACCAAACGTGATTCTACTATACAGCTGCCAAAATTGTTCTAGACCCAAAAAAGAAGAATAAGTCGTTCATGTTCAAGTATTTCTTATTATTTACCTAACTTAGCAAATATTTCCTTCAGCTTTTCAGCCTGATTTTGGGGGCCTATTTATATACTAATCGGTATATAGCAGTTGGATATCTTTTATGAGCAGCGCTCCCTGCCGTTTTGGTATTACTGTAGCCAACTCCAAGAAAGCAGCGTTATTCCAAAAGTATGTGAGAGTTTTGCCAAAAGAGAAAATAACCCCCAAAACCATTATGCATGATCCATAGGATGTGAGGTTGCAGGCTAGGAATTGTGTGTCTCCCAAGGTATTGCCTTGGTGTCCAGCAGGTATTATTGGAATTTGATTACTTCTTCCTCTCTTCCCCTTCACCTCCATGTCCCTGCAATTTGTAGGTATCCAATTGGTTTGGCAACAAACGAATCAGGTACAAGAAGAACATCGGCAAGTTTCAGGAAGAAGCCAACCTCTATGCTGCAAAGACGGCTGTGACAGCTGCACACGCAGTAGCAGCAGCTGTGCAGAACAACCAGACCAATTCACCCACCACACCAAATTCCGGTGCGTACTGGGGGCTCGCTCCCCAACTGGCCCAGGCAGCCTTATGCCACAATGCCCTGTCCCACAGGCCAGGAAACAAGAGCCGTAATGAGGACAGAGTGGACTTAAAAAGGAAGATTTGTGTTCAGATGCAGGCTTGTTCTTGAGATGGGTGAATGAGTGGAAGGTCAGAGCCTGTAAACCCACTCTTCACAGTGAATGCCACTCACTAGTAGATTATGGAAGTTTTACAATTAGTAGTGGCTTTCAGTTCAGTAATTAGGCAGAGTGCTATCGCTCATGACTATTTTAGCTATTTCTTTCCAGATACCACTTTAGGGTCAGTAGTGGTCTGTGAAGAGTGAAATAGCAGAAGTGGGAAATGCAGCAGTTGCTGTGTGTGAGGAAGCTAGAATGCTGGAGGGAAGTGCAGCAGTGCTTTCTGCCCAGCGCCGCTGTCCTTTCTCTGCCTTTCAGCAGCACTGTCTGAGCGGGGCTGACGGCATGCTCAGCAGGTGGCTAGCTGTGAGGGTTATGGTGCTTAATACATGCATGCAAGATTCTTGGATCCTCGTCCGGTACATTTTGGCTGCATTTTATGTGACATTTGTGAGGGGGTTAGAAATACTTTAAAATTTCAGGGAACTTGAATAACAATGAAAGATGTGCAGCTAGTCCAAACAGATGGACTTCAGTAGCAATTCCAGGGGCTTTTCTGAGAAGGTCTCTTAGCTATATCTTTAGAAGTTCAGAAAGTAGGGGGGTTTTTGTTTGTTTTGTCTTGTCTCCTCACCCCCAGTTCTTTTTAATGGCACATAAAAACAGATGAAAGGAGAGGGAGGTATATGCATAGCGAAGAAAGAGCTCCTGGAAACGTCTCTTCTCTGGGTGGCTGTCCACTGTGACAGCCATGTTGACAAGCTCGTGTAATGACTAAATCCTGGAGATGAGTGGAAACAAGGGGAAGGGTCCAGGCCAGCTGCTGGGTGTTTTGGTTTATTTTTTCTTTTTAATTTATTTTTATTTGTCTCTTTGTTTTTGCTTTTGTTTTTTAAGTTTGGGCTTCCCCACTGATGGGACTTCTCCTAGATGTGGAGTGACTCACAGGACCCAACTCTCTGGAGTTACTCTCCATCCTCTTAGATCTGGAAATGCCTTATGTTGTGCACAGCCTTTCCCGTCTGTACTTTTTCTCCTCTCCCTGCCTCTAGGTCTTTGAGGATTATGTGTGTAGCTCTCTGTTATTCAGCTACTTAACTCTTTCCTTTCCAGGTTCTTCTGGTTCTTTTAACCTCCCAAATTCTGGGGACATGTTCATGAACATGCAGAGTCTGAATGGGGATTCTTACCAAGGGTCCCAAGTCGGAGCCAATGTGCAATCACAGGTAGGAGAAATGCCCCAGTGGGGCCTTTCTAGCAGGGTAGGGTTTGGGCTCAAAACTCCTTCCTCTGACCCCATGGAAGTGGTCTACACATCCATGCAGAACCTGTGCTGGGTGCTTCCAAACAGGACCCATCTGCCCCACCATTTAATTTAATGAGAAGTCAAGTGAACAGTGACTTGTGATGATTCAAACCTGATAAACTTTGTGAATGCATTCGGCTCTGGCTTGAGCTCATGGAGAGGGGTTGGGTGCATCTTTTGTCACAAAATAGAACAGAAAAATTGAGTGTGCCAGTGTGTATATGGTTTAAGAACATGTTGCTGTTTCATTTCTTAAGTCAGAGTACAAAAACCTGAGTTCTTAAATTATAACTCTATAATTTCTACTCTTCTCTTGTCCTCTTATTTGAGAACAGAACTACTCATATAGTTTTTAATACATCTAGATGTGTGTGTATGAGACATAGAGAAAGTGAGAGAGAGAGAGTTGAGATAATTCCATATACACAATTCTAAGTAGGTTTTCACCCACAGACACATCCATTTGGTTGCTGTAGACGGAAAGTTGCATTGCCATGAAGATGTTATTGTTTGGCTGGCATGAAAAACAAAGATTTGTGAGTTTAAATATGCAAAGAATGGTTGAAATTCTGCCAGTCACATTTGATTGATAAATTTGTCTTTCATTGAAGATGTTAAACCCTTGTGGCACACATAATTCAAATTATTTCCTTTTGTAAGTGATGACGTTTTAATAGATTTGGGATGATGAATTTTGTTTTGTCTCACTTCTAGGTGGATACCCTCCGTCATGTTATCAATCAGACGGGAGGCTACAGTGATGGCCTTGGAGGAAATTCACTGTACAGTCCACATAATTTAAATGTGAGTACTCTGGGGAGTCAGCTGTAGGAGAACAGTGTCAGGTAAACAGTGAGTAATAAAGAAATTAATAGCCATTTGACCTGGCTTCTCATCTTCTTGGCAGGTAGGGAAGGCAGCGTCTTTGCTGCACTTTTATTTTAAGAACCTAAATGCTTGATGCTGCCTAGATACCCTTAGAAGTCCTCATAGATGCCCAGAAGTGGCTGGTGTCCTGCCATCAGCAGGGACTTAAGCATCAGCCCATTAAGACGCCATTTCCTACCATCAGTGCTGTGCTCCAGGGAGACGGTAGAAAACAGGTCATTTATCTTAGAACCAGGCAGCAGGAAAAATTCCCAAACAGAACTCAGGTGAAGGTGGTAAGTTTGGAGAATCCCAGGCAGACCAACAAACCAAGCTAAACAAATAATTGTGTTATTAAAAGCATCTTGCTGTATTGTCAATGTGGGATGCACAACATATTTGACAATTTTAATTATGGAGGAAATAATTTTAACTTTTGTAACTACTTCACTACAACTTTACCTTTCCCTCCACTGACATGGATGGAAAATGGCAAAACACACAGCTCTGGAAAAGGGGGAAGGGGGCAGGGGAGCAGGTCATCGTGGTGGTGCTGCGGGGTGTGGTGGATGGAGTCTGGGGTTCTAGACTTAGGAAGGAAATTAACTGCCCAGCTCACGGTAGTAGACTCAGGAAGAAAATGGGCAAAATTCTTCCTTTTTAGGGCCTTGGCTTGCTATGAGAGTAATTATTAATGATTTAAAAAGTGATTGAGGATGTTCAATTGTAAAGGGAAAAAAGGACCATTAAATACTCAAATCTTTTACATTTGAAATGTCAAATCTTTCTTTTTGGGCTTATAAATAACTCATAATAACCCACAACAAACCATATAAAAAGCCTTTTAGTTGCATTTCTCCTTTTTCATTTAAGTGTTTTGAAATGCTTCAGAGAATGTGCGATATCCTTATCAACATGATAAAATATGAAACTGTGATTGCCTGCAGCATTTTACAGACATGAATTCCATCTTCACTGATGAGGCTTGATAAGGCGCTGTTGTATAATACAGTGCATAATCTCAAACCACCAGAGTAAGGATTAATTTATTTTGAAAAAAAAGAATGCTTGCTGACAACCTCTCCTCCAGCTGCCACGCTGGGTAAAAATATTGTACATTTGTTGTTTATAAATTTGGATAAAAGAGGAATGATGTTTACTTCAGATGGAATATCTTTAGACTTGTATCTGTGTGAGAGTTTTTCTTTTCCTAAGTAGATTTTCATACCTGAGGGGGGAAACAGCTTACCTTTTAGAGAAGAGGATTTCTGAGAGTCCACCGAACACAAATGGGCATGTCATTAGCCAGCCTGGCAAAACAGAGGCTTTAAAACAATACCACCATGGCTTTTTTTTTTTTTAATACTGTTTCCTTTTGTTTTTCCTAACCTGAATTTGATATGCCTCAAGCCTGGAAAATCCTCTTCCCTTAGGGTCTGGTCATCTCTGTGGGGTTCTTAGGTCATAGAGGTAGAAAAGGTGCTTTGCATGCCAACTCTGCAGTGAATTAGAAGACAGGGAGTTCTCCAGGAACTGTGATCACGGAAGAAGAAACAATGGCTGCTGCATGCTCATCTAGGAGCTGTATCCAGGCTGGGCAGGGAATCTAGACAAGAGTTCTCAGCAGCCTGGCAGCCCAGGCCTGAAAGAGGGCATTTTGGATGGACTTGCAGAGGAAGTTGCAAATAGATGTGAGGGAGGCAGGAGGCACCTTATGACCCACCCTGACATTGGTGTAGGAGGTCCGGGTCTGGGGGCAGCATGGAGGCAGAGGGTGGTTGGTGCTGCAGGCACGGGGAGCCCGCTCACCCTCACCTCCTCTCCAGAAAGGCCTGCCCCATCACTTCCACTCAGTGTTCCCCAACTCACGAGGCTGGCACCTCCCTCTTCCTGACTGACATAAAAATTTGTAGCGACAAGCTGTCTGCCACAGCAGAAATCTGATCAGACATTGATTTCAGCAATTGCCACTATAGGCCAAGACACAAGGCAAATTTGTTTCTGAGTACAGTTATTGCTGCTGCAGGTCTGAGGCAGGAAGGGCCAGCAGCATGTGGAAGGTGGGAGCAACATCCCAAATAGGAGCCTCAGCCACAGATAATTGGAATACAGATTTTAACAGTGTGTGCTGCTCTGCAGCTCATGCATTTTCATTCTGGAAGATCCTATTTGGAGGGAAATTCTGGCCTTCACTTTCCAAGGGTTACAGTAGCTGGCTGTCAGGCGTGTATGGAAAAAGGGTGGGCAACTGCTTCTCTATGGAAATGATGATTAAGCCGGGGTGAAGTTTAGACTTCATGGAGCCCTGGGTTTCGCTGAGGCATTGCATTGAGCTTCTCCACTGCTCCCTTCTGAAGAGATTTCTTTTTGAGTCACTTTAGTTTTACCAGCAGATCAAAGGCCGAGCTCGATGCCAGCATGGGCCTCGCTGAAGCCCTTCTTCGGCGTGTTGATTTATTGCCAAGTCTTTACTTGATGGGATGGATTTGTTTTACATGCATTTAATCCCACTTTAACACATGCTGCCAACTCCTGCCACAGTGGGTTTAGAAAATACATTTTGCTAATGCATCTCTGCTCTCATGTTGTCATCCGGGTGTTTTAAATTGGGGAGTAGAATTAATATGTAGACGTGCACCCGTTGAACTGTGTTTCTCCTTTCAGGCTAATGGAGGCTGGCAGGACGCAACAACTCCATCTTCTGTGACTTCTCCTACAGAAGGCCCAGGAAGTGTGCACTCGGATACCTCTAACTAATCTCTGGCCACACTTTTCCCTGAGCTACATGCCTTGATAAGTGCATTCAGAGCAATAGGAGGAAAAGGAAAGCGTTTTTGTAGCCCACCATCTACAGCTTTACTGTAAAACCTTGTCTTATTCGAGAACTTGGTAAATCTGTTTTTTAAGGAATCATAATCATTTGTATTTATACTTAAAAACACACAATGTTAAAAGAAATAAAGCACTTTATCCAATTAGGCCAAGATTTAACATTGTTGACAGTCCTGTAGCTATTTTATCATAATTTATTATCAATATTTTACATTAATGGTTTCACAGTTGCCAATTACTTGGCCTTAAGGGTAAAAAGTACAATATACACTAAACCTCAAACGTTAAAGCAGATGCAAAAATTCACCTCACCTAAATTGAACTTCTTGCATATTTCCATTACTGACTTGGATTGTCTTTCTTTCATATCACTAATGGAGTTGGAATAAAGAGCTGTTTGCCTATCCCTGTTAATGATGGTTGTGTTTAAGAATCTTCCTCATCACGTTTGTGTTCAGATCTCTTATGTTATAATTAGATCAGAGACTGGTAGCATCGTTTCTCTCTCTGAAAGAACCAGTGCCCAGAGTCTGCTCGGTAATAAAATTATGGATCCAGATTGTTCTGAGAGACGAAGATACTTGCTGCTGATAGAGGTGAAAACGAGATCGATCCGTCTGGGGTTTTACGGTGTGCACTGGGTGCTGCACAGACTTGTCAAGGTTTGCTACGTCCTCTGGGCATCTGCAAAAGGCCCTGCTCTCTGGAGTGTTGTATATAGTGTAGCAAAAGAGTATTTATACATCCCACCAATCAAAACACAGCTTTATTACCTCATGCGAACTCATACAAACCAATAGAATTTCAACATGTTCTGTAGCTTAGAGTGCTCACTTACTACCTCTGAACAATACTCACGCTGTAGTTTGTCTCTTTCTTATCTTTTTTGCATCTTGTAATTAACTCTTTGTTTCCCTTCATAAAATGTAATGTACATTGTAATCTTTTAAAAGAAAAATCAGGGTTGCATTTGCAACTTTTAAAAAACGAGAGTGGAAACATTGGGTCTTAATTCAACACAGGATCGGTAAAACTGTTGTAAATACTGAGAAACATTTTGAATGTTCTTCATCTTATTACTAATCCATGCAAAAAAAAAAAAAAAAAAAGCAGCGACTAATTGTGATGCATTCAGATTTCAGTATTCAGTACTGTATATTTCACCCTGTGTAATGGGGCCCCCTCTCCTTTCTCTCTTTTTGTATCGTATGCGATTCTGAAACTGATTGAGTCATGAAAATAATTTGTGGCGGTGATTCTAATGTATTAAAAACGTTTCGTGTTCCTTTCTAACTGGATTACACCCTGGATTGAAAAAGTCTTCCTCGTGGTAGTTATATGTAGTTTCAAACATGAATAAACTTTTTGCTTTCATGATTAAATTTTGATGCAGTTTCTTACTTCACTATTTGAGCCAGCCAAGTGCAGGCAGAGGAGAAAGTGCACCCAGCACCAGGCCTGGGAGTGTAACTGCCTCCTGTCAGAGACCACTCTGAGATGACGGTGAGGCTGGGAGGGAAGGAGCAGCTGCTGTTGAGTGTGCAGGCACCGTGCCACCTACTGAACCATCGTTAGGAGTCCTCACTTGATCCTGATGTGCTCAGTAACACCGCAAGGAAAACTCCCCATTTTCATAGATTAGGAAACTGAAGCTCAGAAAACTTAAGTGAATGCCAAAAGGTCACAGACCTAGGACAGCAAGGGGTCACACCTTGAACCCAGGTCTTTCTGCCCTCAGCTCACACTCTCCTGACCTAGTGATGCCTTTGGCACTTGTTAGATGGATTTTTTTTTTTTTTTTTTTTTGAGATGGAGTCTCACTCACTGCAGCGTAAAACTCCTGGGCTCAAGCGATCTTCCTGCCTCAGCTTCCTGAGTGGCTAGGACTACAGGTGTACACCACCATGCCTGGCTAATTTTTCTTTTTTGTAGAGACGTGGCTTGCTATGTTGCCTAGGCTGGTCTGAAACTCCTGGCCTCAGGCAATCCTCCGACCTTGGCCTCCTGGAGCTCTGGGATTACAGGTGTGAGCCACTGGACCTGATTGAAAAGATTTTTTTTTAAGTTCACTTATTTTTCTTTTTTAGAGATGGATTCTGACTGTGTTGTCCAGGCTGGTCTTGAACTTCTGGGCTCGAGCAATTCTCCTGCCTTGGCTTCCCAAAGTGTTGGGATTACCGGTGTGAGCCACTGCGTCTGGCATACATTTGCTTCTTCACCTTTAACTTCTTTACAGTTAAAGACTAACAAAAGTTTGGAAAGAATGGACCTCAGATGCTGTTGAAAAAACAATCCCTGCAATATTCAACATACCTTTTTAAACTCTAAATTTGTAATCTTCTAAGACCAATTAAAAATCTTTTAACTGGATTTAACATGTTTTCTTCAAATTGTTAGAAATTCCATATGTTTACATATACATCTGTCGCTAATATCTAAATCTTTATAATAAAAGAGGTCAATGGCAGGTAATTGGCCTGTTTACTATATCTCAAGGAAACTGACTCACAGGAAATCAGATTAATGTTAATTAGTTGCAGCAAATTGTCTATGATAGATATAACTGTTTGACTCTTTCAGTTGGTAAAGCCAGGCAAAACAAGGTCTAGGGCCACCATTCCCATTAATCTCCAGGCAGTTACACTGTGAGGGTAAACTTTATGAAATAGATTGCCCTCCAAAGCCATCCCCCCTCACTTGGTGCTCAGCCTGCCTGTAGGAATTGCTCCCATGGCTAAATAGTTATTTGCGTGATTCAATTAGCTTGTGGGTCAGCCTTTCTCATCTTTGTAAATAAAACAATATATGCTATGTGGTTTTGCAAAAATATACTGTGGGAACATAATACATACGCACACCCAAATTCATCTTTAACATTCCAAAGCGGACACTTCCTCAGAACTGCCTTGAGTCTCACCTTGGATCAGTGTGTGGAGAGAAGCACACGCCAGTGCTTATAGGAGATTCACATGTTGACTAGCAACCCCTGAGGGAATTGTGGGTGTCTCTGTTATCCTAGGGAGGCCGAAATGAAAATAGCAATGCTCTTCCTACGTGCTGTGTTAGGAAGCATGTGCACGTTTTCTCTCTTCACTCCTCACCACCTCTCTGGGAGGGTAGAAGCATCCTCACTTCATAGGTGAGGAAACTGGGCCATCACACAGGCCCTCTGGCCCAGCCTCTGGTGTCCCCTGGGGTTTGTAAAGCTCTCCAGACATTGAGACTGTGCAGGCATGTCTCACTCCAAATTGGGTGAAATCAGTCATTGATTTTAATAGATTTTCACCAGGTACCTTTTCTGCGTCAAGCAGTGGGTTAGAGGCTAGACTCAGAGATGAGTAAAACCAGACCCCACCCCCTGACCTAGCCCTTCTTGCTCAAGAAGCCAACACTTAGTGAGAGCATCGGAAAGCCTGGTGGGCTTCTGAGCCCTGGGACTGGAGAAGTGGGGGTCCAAAAACCCATTACAAGATCAAAGAGAATAACAATAGGAAACTGCCAGAAATACCCAGTCACAGGCGAAGGGGCCTGTTCACATACCGCTCGATGCACAAGAGCCCGTGTCCTTACTTGAGAGTACATGTGTGTTCACAAGCATGTGGAGCCCAAGGGCCTGTGCAGCTGTCCATGTGGGGATGGGTGTCAGGCTTCTGTTTGGGGTGCATGGGTGGTGTGGGAGTCTCTTAAATCTATTGGACCAGGTGGCCTTGCAAACCAAGTTAGGGCTGTTCTGTAGCCCCCAAACCAAACAATGTCCATGTGCCATTCCCTGGCCAGAAGTGGGGGTGGGAGGTGGCAGCATTCCAGAGAAGTGAAGAAGTAACGTTGGGCTGAGTCTCCCAGGTGGGGTGAAATGCGTGCTGGTGCCAGAAGAAAGGGTCCTCCCCTGTGGGCCAGCCCCCCACCAAGCACCTCCCACACAGTATGTCATTTAATGCCTGTGGAGTCCCACGAGGGGTGCTATTATCTCATTTTCACATGGGAATCTGGGGCTCAAAGAAGCAACACCACCTGTCCAGAGCCGGGGTTTGCCCTGTGAAGTCCCCATGTGCCACATTCAGCAGCCACTAGTATCAGACAGGCTCTGGTGAACTTGGGCCATCAGGCCTCCAGTATGAGGCCCTGTCTGGGGGGGAGGTGACCAGGGAAACCGTCCCTGCTTGTGGCTTTCCTGCCCATGCCTCAGTTGCCTGGGCCACCTGAGTATGGGTGTCTGGTGGGGGTGGTGTGTGTGTATGTATGTGTGTGTGTGGCATGTGTCACAGACTGTGTGTGTGTGTGGGGGGGTGCTATCTGTGTCCACGGATCATGGGATTGGAGGTGAGAAACAGGAAGACCCCCTTTTCTCCGGCTGTGCTGGGCTGGGCCTGGCACTAATGGGGGCAAACAGAGCACCTCCCTGGGAGGGCAGCTGTCACAGTGAAGGTTCTGGAGCCCAGCAGCATGGATTTGAATCCTGGCTCTGCCTCCTACCAGCTGAAGTTCTGAGTGCAGGCCTGGGCACGTTCTCCACGTGTACTTTATCATGGGTAGAATTCTGCCTGGGCTTCAGTGTGTATCCGCATCCCCATGGGTGTCTTCCCAAGTCCCAGGCTCTGCCCCGCTCAGCTCTGGCCCCAGTCTCCTTAGCTCTCCTGGCCAGACAACCAGCTCTGGGTTTGAACAGATCTCACCCCCAGGTTCTGGAACCCAAAAGATGTGTTTTTATTTTTTTTATTTTTTTATTTTTTATTTTTTTTGAGACAGAGTCTTGCTCTTGTCTAGGCTGGAGTGCAGTGGTGCAATCTCAACTCATTGCAACCTCCACCTCCCAGGTTCAAGTGATTCTCCTCCCTCAGCCTCCTGAGTAGCTGAGACTACAGGCTCCTGCCACCACACCTGGCTAATTTTTTGTATTTTTAGTAGAGACAGGGTTTCACCATGTTGGCCAGGCTGGTCTCGAACTCCTGACCTCAGGCAATCCACCCTCCTCGGCCTCCCAAAGTGCTGAGATTATAGGCGTGAGCCACCGCAGCCGGCCCAGATGTGGATTTGAATCCTAGCTTTGCCTCCTACCAGCTGTGTACTCTTGGGCAAGAGACTTAAAGAAGGAGCCTGTCCCCTCATTCCCTGTTCTTGGAACGTCCTTCTGCACCATCTCCCCTGATGAATGCCTGTCCTTCAAGGCCAAGGCCAATCCCAGATCACTGTGCCCTCCAGCAGAGCCCAGCCCTGCCATTCCGCTTGTGCAGCACTTTTTATCCCTACTGGACATCCCAGCAGAGGCCCTACAGAGTTGGGGAAGGGAGGAGCTGGGAGGGAGGGAGCAGGGGGCATGGGGAAGGGTACACCAGAGAAGCTACAGAGGCAGGAGGCAGGAGATGCTTGCTCTTTAGCTGGTCCCAGACTCCCTCTTGAAATGCTCACAGCGGCCTCCCATGGAAGGTGCAATTATCATCTCCATTTCACAGATAGGGAGACTGAAGCCACTTGGCCAGATACACACAGAGCCAGAATGTCAGTCTGAAGCCTAAACTCACACTCTTTTTTTTTCTTTTGAGATGGAGTTTCGCTTTTGTTTCCTAGGCTGGAGTACAATGGCGTGATCTCAGCTCACTGCAACCTCCACCTCTTGGGTTCTAGCGATTCTCCTGCCTCAGCCTCCTGAGTAGTTGAGATTACAGGCATGTGCCACCACATCGGGCTAGTTTTTTTTTTTTTTTTTTTTTTTTTTTTTTTTTTTTTAGTAGAGGCGGGGTTTCACCATGTTGGTCAGGCTGGTCTTGAACTCCTGACCTCAGGTGATCCACCTGCCTTGGCCTCCCAAAGTGCTGGGATTACAGGCGTGAGCCACCGCACGTGGCCAACTCACATTCTTATTCCTTTGTGCCTTGCTATCTTGTCAGTGTCTCTTTCTCATCATGCTGGGTCTGCAGGTTCACTATGAGCCTTAGGCAGGGCAGAGCGGAGAAGGGGAAGAATGCCGGTCTCCTCCCAACACCCCATCAGAGCCATTGGCACCTTTCCCCAGCAGCTGAGGATCCCAGAGACACCCTCAGGAAAGCTGCTGTGTCCACAGATGCTTCTGGCCAACAGTAGACCTGCAACTGGTCCCTGCTGAGCCCGGCAACCCAGCCCGTGGACAACTAGCACAACCACTCCCAGCCTGATGACTTGGCTGTGGCAGACTCAGCCATGTGCAGGTGGCCTGCTTCCGTCTGGGTGCCACCAAATGTACTGCCAGGAGCCACACCTCACGGCCAAGTGGGTACAGCCCCTTCACAGAGACAAAGAATGGATGCCCGGGGGCAGTGTGACCTCACAGCTAGGAAGCACTGTGGCTTAACGCTGATGAATATGGGCTCTTGAGTGAAACTACCCAGGGTTGAATCCAGGCCCTGCCTCCTGTCAGCTGTGTGTCCTTGGGCAAGTCACGTAACCTCCCTGTGCCTCAGTCTCCTTCTCTGTCAAGCACCTGCCTCCTGGCATCGCAGGGTAGATCACGCAAGTTGGTCCAGATAAAGCCCTTCGAGGCTGGCTGCTCTTATTCTCTATCTACAACCTGCCCTGTGGGGGTGATTTGCACTGGGATTCCAGCTTGCACAGATGCCACATGGCCCTTGCAAGTCTCAGGTCACCCACTGTGGATAAAACCCAGGTCTTCTGACACCCTGGTGGATGCATCTTCCTCCAAGCATGAAGAACCCGAGCACAGAGTCAGGCCGAGTCCTGCCACTCACCTGCTGTGTGATCTTGGCCATGGGAGTTCTTCTCTCTGCAGCCTCAGTTTTCTCATCTGTAAAATGAGGACTTTGTTCTCACCTAACTTGTAGGGCTGTTGTAAAGATTGAGTGAGCTGCCGCACGCACTGGTGCCTGGCCGGGGATGGGGTGCGTTTTCTCGTTGTTATTGCTACACTGTGCCCCAGGTCAGAAGGGGATGCCCGTCTCCAGCCCCTCCGGCTGGAATGATTACTTCTGGTCAGCCACGGGGTTACCAGGGCATGTCAACGGCCGAGTGAGGGTCCTGGGGATGGTGCAGCCTCTTCAGTCCACCTACTCCAGCCTGCCACCCCCAACCTTCAAGGCTGGCCTGAGGCCGAGGCCTCACCTCTCACCGCCATCTCAGGAGATAATAAAAGACTGATTCTTTTTTCCTGGTAAAATTTCAGCAGAAAGTGTACGCATCATTAAATATGGAAATCCAGAATTTTATTAGCAATCTGCTAGATCTGAACTGACGCCAATTAAACAAAAAAGATATCATTTATAAAAAGGCAGAGTTCAACTTGTATTAAATATGAAATGCAATTTTCTCCTGGTTTTGATTTATTACTGGTGGTCCATTGTTCAAAGAAGCATGTTATATTTCAATAGAGAAATATTGTTTATTCATTAATATTTTAAAACTGGCTTATTGCTGTGCATGGCTCTCACTGAATGAAACTTATGATTTAAAACATGAATTAATAAACACATTTGAAAGTGTTAGACGAGATCACAACCTCTCATTTTTCATTTTCCTGGGAGCATATTAAATTTTTATAATTCTGCATCTACAGTTTTTTCTTTTAAATAAAGATGCAGATTCCGAATTACTCTGCTAATTTCAGGTAACCAGGAGCGAAAAGCAATATCGTAGGGACTGGTGTCAGAATCACAGAATCCCCAAGAAGATGCTCAGGTTTATTTTTGTAATATCCATAAATCAAAATAAATGAGCTTTGTGCAGGAGGCAGCGTTCATGCGTGTGAGGTGCCGGCTGGAGTAGGCCTCTGCATCGGGGCTGTCTATGTGTGCAGGTGGGTTGGGTGCATTGATGCTCACATGCACATGTGTGTGCTCCTGAGTGCTCCACAGAAACACACACGCATCACCCTAGCTGCTTGAGAGTGTGCAATCTGAATGCATCTCAGTTTTTTGGTTCAATGTTCAAGCATTATTTATTGAGCACCTACTATGTGCCAAGCCATGCTGGTTACTGAGGATGAGCAGGTGACAGCAGGATCTCCTTGACCTTCTCCCACACAGCTGCTGGAGCCACCTCTCCTGCAGGACCTTGGGGGCTCTTGAGTTTCCCACAGTCCCTTGAAACACCTTAAACAATGTCTTCTTTCTGGTGAGCAATTGGGAAATATTTCTTGCTGAGCGAATAGACTGGAAGCGTAGGGAAGAGAGAGATCTTTACAGGCTGGAGGTAAAGAAGAGCTTCTGCAAACATGAGCTGAATTAGACCAGGAGAAAGGCACAGCCGGAGCGGGGCATGGTGCCTCACATCTGTAATCCCAACATTTTGAGAGGGCGAGGTGGGAGATCTTTTGAGCCCAAGAGTTTGAGACGAGCCTGAGCATCATGGTAAAACCCCATGTTTACAAAAAATACAAAAATTAACCAGACATAGTGGTGCACGCCTGTAGTCCCAGCTACTCAGGAGGCTGAAGTGGGAGGATCACCTGAGCCTGGGAGGTCAAGACTGAGGTGAGCCAAAACAGTTGGAAGAAATGGAGTCAGGAGAGAGGGGTGTGTCCTGAGGACAGGGAGGAACTTCCATCTGTGGAGTACCCTTCGCACCGACAGCTCACACCCTGCGCAGCCCCTGCTGATCCCAACTTACTGCTGCCTTCCAAACTCCCTATGAGACATGTGCTGTCATGAACCCATTTTACAGTGGAGGCAGCAGAGGCTTGAGAGGGTAAAGATTCGCACACAAGGTCTCAGAGTCAGTAAGTAGGTTGCCTTTGGGTCTAGGTCTGGGGTCCACGCTGTCTCTAAATAGGCCAGGCCCAGAAAGACAGTGTGCGAAATAGGCCAGTGGGGTTGTGTTGTCCCAAGGTGTGTGGGGAGGCGGGGGTTTGGAGGAGTCTTGGGGAAGGGGACTTAGACATGGCCTGGGGATAGTAGAGGCCCAGGAAAGTCACCAGCGCCCCCAGGAATAGTGCTGCCCTGCTCCCCCCGTCACACACACACATGCAAGCGTTTCTCTAGAGTGGAATTGCTGGCCTTGTGTAGGCACCCCTCTTCAGCCTTACTAAGGGACACCAAATTGTTTTCCAAAGTGGTTGTACCAGTTTACACTTCTGCAGGGGAACGGCATGGCCTGGGTGGGGGACACTGGAGGAGGTATTTTCAATTTTCTTCCCACCTGGTGGTTAGATAATGATATATCAATGTGATTGTAATTTGAATTTGTATGATTATTAAAGAGGTTGAGCATCTTTTCACATGTTTATTCATTATTTGCATTTTCTCTTCTTTTAAGTGCATGTTGGAGCCATTTACCCATTTTTTCTTACATCTTTTGTCTTTTTCTTATGGATTTGTAAAAATTTATTTATTTATTTATTTGTTTGTTTGTTTGAGACAGAGTCTCGATCTGTGTCGCCCAGGCTGGAGTGCAGTGGTGTGATCTCGGCTCACTGCAACCTCCGCCTCCCGGGTTCAAGTGATTCTCATGCCTCAGCCTCCTGAGTAGCTGGGATTACAGGCATACACCACCACGCCCAGCTAATTTTTGTATTTTTAGTAGAGACGGGTTTTTGCCATGTTGGCCAGGCTGGTCTCAAACTCCTGGTTTCAAGTGATCTGCCTGCCTTGGCCTCCCAAAGCACTGGGATTACAGGTGTTGAGCCACCGTTCCCAGCCAATGTGTAGGATGTTTTAATGAACAGTTCAGTACTTAATTTTAAAGAAAGCAATTTTGGCTGGCTGTGGTGGCTCATGCCTGTAATCCCAGCACTTTGGGAGGCCGAGGCAGGTGGATTGCCTGAGGTCAGGGGTTTGAGACCAGCTTGGTCAACATGGTGAAACCCTGGCTCTACTAAAAATGCAAAAATTAGCTAGGTATGGTAGCACATGCCTGTAATCCCATCTATTCGGGAGGCTGAGGCAGGAGAATCACTTGAACCCTGGAGGAAGAGGTTGCAGTGAGCCAGGATCACGCTGCCGCACTCCAGCCTGGGCAACAGAGCAAGATGCCATCTCAAAAATAAAATAAAATAAAATAAAATAAGCAAATTTTAAGTTCCTTTATAGTTACTCCTTTTTGCGTATGGTTTGAGGTAGGGGTCTGATTGTCCCACACAATTTATTGGAAAGTTCATCTTTGCCCCACTGGTCTGCAGTAGCATCTCCATCATGCATCAAGTGTCTCCATGTGTTGATCTGCTCCTGGGCTGTCCTGGCTGTTGAACTGTGTGTCTATCTCTGAGCCAGTGTGGTAACACTGGCTTCACTCTCAGAGTTTTATAATTAGTCTTGATACCTGATACAGCAAGCTCTCTCACTTTGTTCTTCAAGAATACATTGGCCATTCTTAGCCCTTTGCATTTCTGTAGAAATTTTAGAATTAGCTTGTCAAGTTTCATTTTAAAAAATCTGTTGGAATTTTAATTGAGATCACATTGAATAAATAGATGAAGGGAGGGGAATTGACATCTTCAAAATATTGAGTCTTTTAATCCATGAACAAGACATCTATCTTCATTTATTTAGATCTTTTAAAATGTCTTACAATACAAATTTATAATTTTCTCCATCAAAATCCTCAGGGTCCTTACTCCCTGGTACCAGGCCCCTCCATAATAAAACTCCAAATTTCTCTTTGTCTAAACTTTCTCTGTTTGGGCCATGTCCAGGGGTCTGGCCTTTCTCAACATGAAGTCCCATCCAAAGTGTGGCACCACTCTCTGAGAAGCAAGATCCTCTCTCTTGGACTATGAAGTCAGACAACTCTCCCTTTCTGCTTCCCCACTACCTGTCTCCTTCTTCCCTCCCTTCCTTTCTTCTTCCCTCCCTTCTTCTCCTTCCTCCCT
This sequence comes from Pan paniscus, assembly GCF_029289425.2. NCBI lineage: Eukaryota > Metazoa > Chordata > Mammalia > Primates > Hominidae > Pan > Pan paniscus. The sequence continues at coordinate 13,378,302 of NC_073260.2, read as the reverse complement.
CTCCTTCCCTCCTTTCTGTCTCTCCTTTCTTCCTCCCTCCCTCCCTTCTTTCCTCTCTCTCCTTTATTCCTCCCTTCCTTCCTCCCTCTCTCCCTCCCTCCCTTCCTTCTGTTCTTTTTTGTTATTAATTAATAAACTTGATTTTTTAAAGCAGTACTGAGTGGAAAGTGCAGAGTTCCTACACACCCCTGTCCCCCCTAACACACAACCTCCACAACATCCCCCACAACAGAGGTACTTCTGTTACAATCAATGAAACTATGTCGACATGTCAGTATCATCCAAAATCTGGAGATTACATTAGGGTTTGCTTTGGTGGTGTACATTCTATGAATTTTGACAAATGTACAATGACATGTATCCACCATTGTAGTATCATACAGAATGGTTCCAATGCCCTAAAAATCCTCTGCACGCTACCTTTTATCTTTCCCTCCCCCAACCCCTGTCAACCACTGATCCTTTTATTGTCTCCTTAGCTTTGCCTTTTCTAGCATGTTATATAGTTGGAATCAGATAGTATGTAGCCTTTTCAGACTGGCTTCTTTCACTTAGCAAAATGCATGTAAGTTCCCTCCATGTCTTTTCATGGCTTGCTGGCACATTCCTTTTTAGTGCTGAGTAACATTCCATTGTCTGGATGTGTCACAGTTTATTCACTCACCTACTGAAAGACATCTTAGTGCCTTCCAAGTTTTGGCAATTATAAATAAAGCTACTATACACATTTGTGTGAGGTTTTTTTGTGGACCTAAGTTTTTAGTTCATGTGGGAAAATACAGAAGAGTATAACTGCTGGATTGTATGGTAAGAATATGTTTAGTTTTTTTAAAAACTGCCAAACTATCTTCCAAAGTCACTGTAGCATTTTGCATTCCCTCCAACAATGAATATGAGTTCCTGTTGCTCCACATCCTCTCCAGCATCTGGCGTTGTCGGTGTTTGAGATTCTGGCCATTCTAGCAGGTGTGTTGTGGTATTGCATTGTTGTTTTAATTTTCAGTTATCTAGTGACATATGATGTTCTTTTCATTTGCTTATTTGCCATCTGTACATCTTCTTTGGTAAAGTGTCCAACTCTTTTGCCATTTATTTTATTTTATTTTTAAGACAGAGTCTCGCTCTGTCATCCAGGCTGGAGTGCAGTGGCCCAATCTTGGCTTACTGCAACCTCTGCCTCCCAGACTCAGGCCATCCTCCCACCTCAGCCTCCTGAGTAGCTTGGGACTACAAGTGTGCACCACCACGCCTGGCTAATTTTTGTATTTTTTTGTAGAGACAATGTTTCACCATTTTCCCCAGGCTTGTCTCAAACTCCTGAGTTCAAGGGATCCACCTGCCTCAGCCTCCCAAAGTGCCGAAATTATAGGAAGTGAGCCACCATGACCAGCCTTGCCCATTTTTAAATTGGGTTGTTTGTTTTCTTCTTGATGAATTTTAATTCTTTGTATATTCTGGATAACAGTCTTTTATCAGATGTGTCTTTTGCAAATATTTTTTCTGAGTCTATGGCTTGTCTTCTCATTCTCTTGACATTGTCTTTTGGAGACCAGAAGTTTTAAATTTTAATAAAGTCCAGCTTATCAATTCTCTATTTCATGGATTGTGCCTTTGGGGTTGAATCTAAAAATTCATCACCATACTCAAGGTCATTTAGGTTTTCTCTTATTTTTTTCTAAGAGTTTAATAAGTTTTGCACTGTATACTTTATAGAGTCTATAATTCATTTTGAATTAATTTTTGAAAAGGGGGTAAGCTTTGTGCCTACATCATATTTTTGTATATGGATGACCAGTCATTCCAGCACTATTTTTGAAAAGACCATCTTTGTTTCATAACCTTAGCTCTTCTGTCAGCTTACGATACTTATGTGGGTCTGTTTCTGGTTTCTCTATTCTGTTCCACTGATCTATTTTTCTATTCTTTCACCAATACCATACTATCTTAATTACCTTAGCTTTGCAGTAAGTCTTGAAGTTGGGTAGTGTCAGTCTGACTTTGTTCTTCTCCTTCAATATGAACCAACTATTCTGGGTCTTTTACCTCTCCATATAAATTTTAGAATCATTTTGTCTATGTCTACAAAATAACTTGCTGGGATTTTGACTGGGTTGTGTTGAATATATAAATCAAGTTGAGAAGAATTGACATCTAGACAATATTGACTCTTCCTATCCATGAACATGAACTATCTCTCCATGTATTTTACTCTACTTTGTTATCTTTTGTCAGAGTTTTGCAGTTTTCCTTATATACCTCTTGTACACATTTTGTTATATTTATACCTAAGTAGTTTTGAGTGCTAATGTAAATGGTAATGTGTTTTTTATTTTAAATTCCACTTGTTCGTTGCCAATGTATAGGGAAACAGTTGGCTTTTATTTATTTATTATTTTTTTAAATATTCTTATTTATTTATTTATTTATTATACTTTAAGTTTTAGGGTACGTGTGCACAACGTGCAGGTTTGTTACATATGTATACATGTGCCATGTTGGTGTGCTGCACCCATTAACTCGTCATTTAACATTAGGTATATCTCCTAATGCTATCCCTCCCCCCTACCCCCACCCCACAACAGGCCCCAGTGTGTGAGGTTCCCCTTCCTGTGTTCATGTGTTCTCATTAACAGTTGGCTTTTAAATATTAATCTTGTATACTGCAGCCTTGCTACAATCACTCGTTAGTTCCTTTAGTTTTTTTAATTCACTCAGTTTTTCTACCTAGATAATTATGTTATCTGCAATGACAGTTTTATTTCTTCCTTCCCAATCTCAATATGTTTTATTTCCTTTTCTTGTCTTATTGCATTAGCTAGAATTGCCAGTACAATATTGAAAAGCAGTGGTGAGAGAAGATATCTTTGTTTTGTTTCTGATCTTAGTGGGGGAGCTTCTAGTTCTCATCACTAAGTATGATGTTAGTTGTAGGTTTTTTGTAGATATTCCGTATCAAACTGATGAAGCCCCCCTCAATTCCTGTTTACTGAGAGGTGTTTTGTTTTGTTTTGCCTTAATAATGAATGGGTGTTGGACTTCGTTAGGTGCTTTTTCTGCACCTACTGATGTGATCACATGATTTTTCTTTAGTCTGTTGATGTAATAGATTACATTAATTGATTTCCAAATGTTGAACAAACCTTGCATACCTGGGAAAATTCCCACTTGGTGGTAGTGCATAATTCTTTTTATACATTGTTGATTCCAATTTGCTAGTATTTTTTGAAGATGTCTGCATTTACGTTCATGAGAAATATTTTTCTGTAGTTATCTTTTCTTGTAATGACTTTGGTTTTGATATTAGGATAATACTGGCCTCATAGGATAAGTTAGAATATAGTCACTGTACTTCTATCTTCTGGAAAAGATTGTAGAGAGTTGGTATAATTTCCTTCTTAAATGTTTGGTAACATTTTCCATCTGCTTTCTGTTTTGGAAGGTTATTAATTGTTGATTCAATTTCTTTAATAGATATAGACCTATTCCGACGTCTATTTCTTCTTGTGTGAATTTTGGCAGATTTCATTTTTCAAGAAATTGGCCCATTTCATCTAGGTTACATTTGTGTGCATAGACTTGTTCATAATATTTCTCTATTCTTTTAGTGTCCATGGGATCTGTAGTGATGTTTCCTTTCTCACTGTCATGAGGATAGCATGGGGGAACTGCCCCCTTAATTCAATTACCTCCCACCACGTCCCTCCTGTGACATGTGGGGATTGTGGGAACTACAGTTCAAGATGAGATTTGGTTGAGGACACAGCCAAACCATATCAAGCGGTCCTTGTTAAGAAGAAAAAAAATGGGCCGGGCATGGTGGCTCACGCCTGTAATCCCAGCACTTTGGGAGGCCGAGGCCAGTGGATCATGAGGTCAGGTGTTCGAGACCAGCCTAGCCAACATGGTGAAACTCCGTCTCTACTAAAAATACAAAAATTAGCCAGGCATGGTGGCAGGTGCCTGTAATCCCAGCTACTTGGGAGGCAGAGGCAGGAGAATTGCTTGAACCCAGGAAGTGGAGGTTGCAGTGAGCTGAGATCATGCCACTGCACTCCAGCCTAGGTGACAAAGGAAGACTCCATCTAAGAAGAAAAAAAAAAAAGGAAGAAGAAAAGAATGATCTGGTGTATTTTAAAATGGGTTGTTTCCCCCTCCCTCACTGGAAGCATGAGGGGATTCTTCTCCAATATTTACTGTGAGAATCTTGTACAGCTCTAGAGGAAAAACTCACAAAAATGTGGGTGCCCCTCATGATTGGGTCCCCTGGAGTTTTCAACTCTCAGACTTGTCCATCTTGACCTCCTAGTAAGTTATTTCTTACATTTAAGGCTTTCCTACCCTGGTGCTGGTTCTTGTGGATGTTTCTGCTCATGGTTTTCTGCTCCAGTAAGTTGTGATTCTCTGAATCTGCCCTGTCTGTCTCTTTAATTTTGGGACAGCGGTTTGTTTTGTGACCTTACTTCTCTGGCAAATCTAAGAAGAGTTGTTGATTTTTCAGTGTGTTCAGCATTTTACCTGTTGTAAGGATAGAGTGTCAACTTGTATACTTCTTACATGCTGGAGCAGAAACTTGAAGTCCCTCCTATCTTTCTTACCTCCCATTACACATACACAATTATATATATGACACACACACACACATACATATATATGTCACTATTTTATACATTCTGTTTTCAACCTTCCTTTTTTTTTTTTTTAAGAAATACATCCTGAATGTCCCCTTTTTTTTTTTTTTTTTTTTTTGAAATGGAGTCTTGCTCTGTTTCCCAGGCTGGAGTGCAGTGATGCGATCTCAGCTCACTGCAACCTCCACCTCCCTGGTTCAAGCAATTCCCCTGCCTCAGCCTCCCGAGTAGCTGGGATTACAGGCACACACCACCATGCCTGGCTAATTTTTTTGTATTTTTAGTAGAGATGGGGTTTCACCATGTTGGCCAGACTGGTCTTGAACTCCTGACCTTAGGCAATGTGCCCACCTCGGCCTCCCAAAGTTCTGGGATTACAGGCATGAGCCATCACTCCTGGCTGTCTTTTCACATTTCTACCCAGGTACTTACTGCAGTCTTTGGTATTGACTTTATGGTGCTCTGTGGTAGACATGTGTCCTCATGTCACTATTCTCCCACTGGTGGACATTTATGTTGACAGCTTATTGCTCTGGCCCACAGTGCTTCATAAATATCTTGAACATCAATCACTGAGGACACATCTGAACATTTCTAGAGGACAAATTTGTAAAAATGGAGTTGCTCAGTCAAGGGGGTGATGGGGTTTGGTTGCATCCCCACCCAAATCTCATCTTGAATTGTATTCCCCATAATCCCCATTTGTCAAGGGAGGGACCCAGTGGGAGGTGATTGAATCACGGGGGCAGTTTCCCTCATGCTGTTTTCATGATAGTGAGTGAGTGCTCATGAGACCTGATGGTTTTACAAGTGTTTGACGATTCCTCCTTCACACACACTCTCTTCCGCCGCCTTGTGAAGAAGGTGCTTACTTCCCTTTCACCATCTGCCATGATTGTAAGTTTCCTGAGGGCTCCTTAGCCATGTGGAACTGTGAGTCAATTAAACCTCTTCCCTTTATAAATTACCCAGTCTTGGGCAGTTCTTTATAGCAATATGAAAATGGACTAATACAGAGGGTGTATGCATTAACATTTTTGAAAAACCCAAATCTCCCCTAAAAGGCTGTTCCAGTCTGTATTGTGTGTCTTTTCGCACCCTGGCTGTTCAGCATGGCAGAGTATGGGTGGAGGCAAAGCTGTTAGAGCTGTGAGCCCCACACTGTCCTCGTGGGCTCAGTTCAGAGCACTTCTTCATCACTGGAGCACATTTTGCCCAAATTATCAAACATCAATTGCTGGGTCTTTCTTGGCCTCAACCTGAGCGGGATGAGAATATCTCTCTTGATGCTGATTTGCAGGAAGATTCTGGGAAATTTTCTATGATGATAATGAGAAGAGAAATAGCAGCCACTAGTGAGCCATGATGATTTCTTGTGACCAGGTCCTAGGCTAAGCCCTTGTTGAATATCATCTTCTTCAGATTTAGTTGCCCTATTTTACAAATGGGAAAACTGTGCTCAGAGAAGGGAGCTTCTTGCCTAAGTGCCCAGAGCCAGGATCAGTCCTGCTGTGCTGACTCCACGCTGGTGAGCTTGACCACACACTATCACATCTCTGAGCCTCAGTTATGGCAGGGGCCAAGGATGCCGAACCTGCCCTCCTCCCAGGGGGATGAGGACCAAGGGAGCCAGGGTCTTTGGAACTCTAAGATGTGTGTGACTGTATCCAGGGTCAGTGTCATGGACTGGTCTGAGGCAAGTGTTTGAGCTCAGCCTGGAGTTTCCCGGCTTCACCTACACGATGCCTAGAGTGGGTGGTCCAGGGCTCCGAAAACACTGGTTGTGTAAAGGGGCAATTCTATTGCAAGCTTGTGGGGCCCATCCCAGGAAGCCAGGCTGCCCCTCACATCACTGCAGTCTGAGACAGGTGTGTCAAGCCGGGTGACGGTGGTGGTGAATGAATGGGAGGGGCTTGGCCTCTGGAGCCCAGCCTCCACTGCAGTAATCTGGGTATGTGTCCTCTCTCGGAGCCTCAGCTTCCCTCTCTGTAAAATGGGTTCATCCCTCCTAGGACTGAGTGAGGACTGAACAAGGTCTTGCTTACACATCATGAAACTCACCTTCTTATATACGGTAGGTGCTTATTAATGAGCACTACTGAGTCAGGGTGTCTGGGGCACCCAAGCCAGGTACCTCCTTTGGGGAAGCACCGCCAGGAGCTGTTTAACCCACGTTTATTGTCCAAATGAACGGATGAGCCAACTGCTATTCGGGAGGCCACAGGCTGCCCCTGTGCCCCCAGTCCCCACCATGCTTAGCAGGCTTCTCCCCTCCCACTGCATCCGTCTGGTCCCCTGGCGTCTGCTCAACTCCAAACAGTTGCTTAATTTGTGCATTATAAGAAAATGAGAGTTTCAAAGCACTCGGCGATGTATAACAATAAATAAGGACTCCCACAATATTGCCTCCTCACCCCTGGCGGCCACAGAAGCAGCACAGATATCTGGCACCCTGACAATACCTGGCCCCTGCCACTGTGGGGAGTGAGTCTCAGGAGGTCATCATTAGGCCTGTGAGCACACTATGTTACGTGTCACATGCATGTCCCTGTGTGCACTGTGGACTTCTGTGTGTTTCTGAGCAGTGTCATGTGGGCCTGTGACACAATGTTGCACAGGTGTGAATGCAAGGGGGTGGCCCACTGTGTGAGGCACGTCTTGTCTGCGTGTGGTCATGTTACGTGGTGTGTGTGTCTTTTACTATTCTAAATTAAATGGAGTCTGGGCTGGGCGCGGTGGCTCACGCTTGTAATCCCAGCACTTTGGGAGGCTGAGGCAGGCGGATTGTCTGAGCTCAGGAGTTCGAGACCAGCCTGGGCAACATGGTGAAACCCTGTCTCAAAAAATTAGCCAGGCATGGTGGCGGGCACCTGTAATCCCAGCTACTTGGGAGGCTGAGGCAGGAGAATCGATTGAACCAGGGAGGCGGAGGTTGCAGTGAGTTGAGATCACGCCACTGCACTCCCGCCTGGGTGACAGAGCGAAACTCCAACTCAAAAAAAAAAAAAAAAAGGGGATCTGGGCCTGGTCCCTGGACATCCGCTTCCCAGGGATTCAGGGCCTCCCTCCTTCCCTCCAGAGTCCCAGGTGGGTGTGATGCTCCAGGCACAGGTCTCCTTGGTTCTCTGGCCTGCTGCTGTGTGGCATGACACTGTCCCCAAGCCTGCACCCTGTCATCAGGTCAGGCTGTTCTACCAGGGGTCCTGGACATGCCTCCCACTGGGAAGCCCCTCCACTGGCTCCAGAGCTTACTACAGAGCCCTCTCTGCAGCGCTCAAGGCTGAGACTCAAGGTTCCATCACCACAGATGTCCAGGAACCTGGGAGCAGCTCCTGCTTCCCCAGAGCACTTCCCTCCCTCAGGCTCCAGCTAGTCTTGAGCTGAGCTCCAAACTCTCTCTCCTCCCCAGAGGAAGTTCCTGCTTCATCCCTTGTTTGGCCTGATGCTCCAACAAAGACTAGGGAGGAGGTGGGGCTCAGGGTAGCTCTGGAAATGCCAAGAAGGTGTTGACTTCCCCAGGGAGGTGAGACCAGGCCCCTGCAGTCTGGGCTTAGAATCAAAACTTCTGGTTGTCGTGAAGAGGGAACAATTCACCTTTTTTGGTGCACTGAGTTGGGTACTTTCAAGCAGGTTACCTTATCACCATCATCATCACCACCATCACCACATTGCTACCACCACCACCAACATCACCACCATCATCACCACCACTACCACTCATACCACTGCCACCACCACCATCACCACCACCACCATCACCAACTTCACCACCACCATCATCCTCACTATCACCTCCTACTTCTGTCACCACCACCACCATCACCATCACCACCACCGCCACCACCAGCACCATCACCATCACCCCATCAACACCATCATCACTATCATCATTACCATCATCATCATCACCATCACCACTATCATCATTACCATCATCATAATCACCATCACGACCATCACCATCATCGCCACTATCACCACCATCACCATCATCACCACTACCACCACCATCACTATCATCATTATCCTCACTACTATCATCACCATCACCACCGCCACCACCATCGCCATCACCACTATCATCATTACCATCATCATCACCATCACCACCATCACCATCATCACCACTACCACCACCATCACTATCATCATTATCCTCACTACTATTATCATCATCATTATCCTCACTACCACCATCACTATCACCACCACCATCACCATCACCATCACCACCACCATCACCGTCATCACCATCACTATCATTATTCTCACTACTATCATCATCATCACCATCCTCACTAGCTTCACCATCATCTTAATCATCATCACCATCATTATAATTATCACTATAACCACAATCACCACCACAACCATCACCATCACCATCACCATCCTTACCCTCATTATCTTTATAGCCATCAGCAGCAGTAGAATCGCTATCAGCATCATCACCATCTCCACCATCATCATCACTGATTTTTTTCAGGCCCCTGGTTCACTGTCGGTCTCTCATTGTGGCTCCCCCATCACAATGTAATAAATACTCCCATGCCCATGTGAACTCCCGTTCAAACCAGATCCTTAGCAGTCTCAGTTCTCCAGGTGTTGTCCATCTCTGCACTCACCCCTGAAACTTCTCCACTACTGAGACCTCCACACCTCCCTCCTCTGCCTGGCCCCTGACCCCCATCCTCCTCTGCCAGTGAGGGTTGAGGTTGAGGAGAGCGAGGAGCGTCTACTTAACAGCTACATTTCTACCCAAAGCCTGTTCCAGGCAACCTAGGCCTTTTCTATCATGCGTCTCCAGATTTGTTTAGCCTCTGTTCACTGGTCAATTCCAAGGCCGCTTGCACACTTTTAGGGATTTGCTACAGCGGCGCCCTGCTTCCAGGCACCCAGGCCTGTGTTGGTTTTCTGTTGCTGCCGAAAGACATTCTGCCTCCCACAGCTTCCCTGCTCCGTCTTCCACCGGCAGGTCCCCGAGCCTGGATGGCTCCTGCCGTCTGTGTTCTCCATGCCTAGCTGCTGGGAGCCCAGGAGGCTGCACCCGCCTCTGGTGTGAGGCCACAGTCTGAGCCCCTAGCGTGGTACCTGGAGCTAGAGATGTCCCCGGGCTCCTCTGCTGCCCAGCTGTGTGACCTCAGGCCAGACGTGTGCCCCTCTGAGCCTCAGCTTCCTTATCTGTGAAATGGGAACAATGATGTCACCCACACCTGAGGTGCAGGCGTGAGTGAGCAGAGTCCCATCACCCTGTTGAGTGGCGAGTGGCAGGTGAAACTCACTCCCCAGGGACCCCTGCCATGGGCCTTCCTTCTGCCCAGGTAGGAGGGCGGCCCTGGAACTAAGCCCTCACTCTGGTCAGGGAAGCTGGCTGGTGGGGTTCCCGTGGATCGGGCCGGGAGGAGGATTCTGGGTCTGGCTCTGTCCTGCAGGTGGCTCCCCGCAGGGCATCATGCTACCCCTGGCCTTCTCCTGTCTCGGTGGGAGCAGGGCAGGAAGATCGCCTTCCCCCTGAGGGCCTTGGGAGCCATCGAGTGTGTAGGCAGGAGAGTGCCATGGTCAGGTGGGCTTGGACTGTCATAAGTTGGATGGGCCAGAGGGGGTCAGACTTGAGACTGAGTGACTTTCTTGGTCCCGGACAGAAAGGGTGAGGTATAAGTTAGGCGGTGGCTACAGGGAGGGAGGAATGGGATGGTGGTGATATAGGGGTTTGGGTCTCGGCCTTGGCTGCACACTGGAACCTTCTGGCAATTTTTTTTTTTTTGAGACAGAGTTTCACTTTTATCACCCAGGCTGGAGTGAAGTGGCGCCATCTCGGCTCACTGCAACATCTGCCTCCTGGGTTTAAGCGATTCTCCTGCCTCAGCCACCCAAGTAGCTGGGATTACAGGCGTGCACCAGGCTGCCTGGCTGATTTTTGGATTTTTAGTAGAGATGGGGTTTCACCATGTTGGTCAGGCTGGTCTCAAACTCCTGACCTCAGGGGATCCACCCACCTCAGCCTCTCAAAATGCTAGGATTACAGGCGTGAGCCACGGTGCCCAACCCCTTCTGGCAATTCTGATTCAGTTGGTTGGGGGGCAGCCTGGGCATTGGCAGGTTTGAAATCTCCCCTGGGGGATTCTGACACAGCTTGAGGTGGCCTAGGGCACAAGCTAGAGTCATGAGACCCTTTGGGTCTGTGCAGCACCCCAGTGGAGTCAGACTCAGGCCTGGGGGTCCAGCAGTGTTGCTCCCTGCCCCCTGCCCAGGCTGGGGTGGCTTCCAGAACAGGGAGGCAGATGGAAGGTTTGAAGGGGACAGCAGTAAGGCTGAGAGGCAGGTACAGGGATGAGATGGAGAAGTGGCAGTGTGGGGCTCTGCAACCAGTGTGGGCTCTGTGGCCTTGCCGTGGGCAAGGGCAGGCTGCTCTAGGCTTTTCAGTGGTGTGAGAGGCTACAGCTGCGTTGAAGCCTGAACCAGGCTCAAGGGCAGGGCTGTCTGCTACTGACTGCCTCTGCCCAAATCTCCTGGGGCAGCTTTGCAGGGCTGTGTGTCAGGGGGAAGGAGTGGACATCCCCTATTTGAGTGGGGCTGACACCTCTACCCAGGGCAGGTCCTGCAGCTGATCCCCCCACAGTCTTGCATGCTGCAGACAAAGAGAATTTGCTGGGAGACAATGTCAAGTGTACAGAATGTTGGGGCTGAGGACCATCTCTCTGTGCTGGAACTCAGGCTGGAGGAGAGGCTGGGCCTTCGACGGTGGGAGTTTTCACCCTGAGCCCACAGACTTTCTCGACTTCAGATTTACAAATTGAAAATCATTAATAATTCTAACCAGGCGGTGATAAATCTGAGATCTCTCTCGATGAACCCAGACAGCATTTCATAAATCAAAAAGATTACTTAGGAATTTTTTAAAATCTGACGTCAAAATGTCATGGTTACTAATGCTTTCGGTAGATCTCGTGCGGTGATATATCATTTATCTACGCTACATCTCAGATGTGACACAGGGGGCAGAAATGGGATGTCTTTTAATACCGTGAATACATTTCAGCCCATAATAAAGGTATTAACAACTTCTTGGTGCGATTTCTTCCGGAGCTGGGGGTCTGATTTAATGCCATTTTGACAGTGGCTCTGCCTCGTCACTCCCCAAACTTCCCGAGGCCCTGTGTGGCCCTGGAAAATTCTGGAGAGGCTGAGATAGGGCTGCAGACCCCCATTCCCGTGAGGGATAGGCTGGGTTACTCAAATACAGCTCCTGCCCATAGGCGGAGACCCTAAGGCACCCCTCACACTCCCTGAAAACAGGTCAGAAATCACCTAATTATAAGTAGCAGTGATCATAACTCCTATTAATTAAGCACTTACTGTGTGCAGGCTATGTAACGCCTGATGCGCATTCGTTCACAGATTCCTCCCTGCTTCCCATTTCTTTACAGGCCCAAAGTCCGGGGTGCCCTGCCCACCCCCACCTCTCTGTCCTGGTCTCCCTGGCCAGCCTCTCCAGGCACATGGGTCCTCTTCCTGCTCCTTGAACCCCTGCTGGGGCACGTCTGGCCTCAGGGCCTTTGCACGGGCTTGCCCTCTGTCTGAAACACTCTTCCCCAGGTAGCCATGTGGCTCCCTCCCTCACTGCTTCAAGTCTTTGCAGGAGTCTCACCTCTCAGAGAAGGCCTGCCCGGGCACCTTGTTCAATCCTGTAGCTGCCCCGGCATCCTGCTCTCCTGTCCCTCCTGTCCCCACATGGCTTGTCTGACACCTCCTATGTTCATGTGGGGTCTCTCTCCTCTGCTAGAAGGTCTGCTCAGGGAGGGCTGGGAGCCTTGTCTGTTCTGCTCGTTGCTGTGTTGAAAGCTTCTCAAACTACCCATGGCAGGCACTTAGTCAATGAACAGTTGAACAGTTGAAAGTCCATCTTACAGAGAGGAAACTGAGGCTCAGAATGGGGCAGTCACTGGTCCAAAGCCACACAGTGGGAGAGAAGCAGAGCAAGGCTTCCCCTCAGGACAGCATCCCCTGAAAGGTGGCCCCCTCGCTGCACCATGGGGTGCCAAGTCCGGGATGGGGTGCTCAGGGACCGCCCAGGACTGTGCAGACCCGGGCTGAGGGCAGGGAGGGCCCCTGTTCAGTGACCGTTCCGTGCCCCATCCTGATGGATGTTCACCAGCCCAGGGTCACCCTAGAGGGCAGAGGGGCGACCTCACCTGCTCAGAGTCACCAGGCTGTGATTCCAGGTCAGGAGGGACAGACAGAAGGGCCCTGCAGTCAGCCCTGTGCTGTCTGGGGCCTGGAGCAGAGTCCTATCTGCCTGCACCTCCTGGGGTGGCCCAGCGCAGGGTGTGTGGCAGCCCCTGGAGCCCCCAAACCCAGTTTCCATCCTGGCTCTGCCACCTTCTGCTGTGTGGCCTCGGGTGGGGCCTGTTTCTCTTGCCCTGTACTTTCTCCCCTGAGGAGCGGGGGTGGGATTCCTCTCCGCCCCTCAGGATTGGGAGGGGAGGCAGTGAGATGAAGCAGTCAGAGCCCCCCCACATCAGTGAGTGCTCAAAACATAGTCCTTGCTCATGTTTTCTCCAACTCCCTTGCTGTGCAGCAGAACAGCCTAAGCCTGGGCCCAGAGAGGGACAGCGGCTCTCCCGTGGATGCCCAGCACATCCTGGGAGCATCCTTGGGGGCCCCAGTGGTGCAGTCTCTCTCCAGATGCCCCACCCCACCCACTGAGTTGGAACTGACCCTCAGCCCCTTGCACATGGGTTTGGAGACCCCGCAGCTCTCTCTGCCTTGGCTGCCAACAACTCTCAGTCACCACTGGAACAACCTTGGGTTGGGCTGATGCTCAGAGAGGTCCCTGGGAGCTGGCACGGCCTGGTCAGGAGGCTAGAGCAGGGATGTCCGGGGGCCCCTGGGAAGCAGGTGGGAGTGGAAAGTCAAGGGCTACGTTGCAATCCATAGGTGCCAGGCTGCCCCGCTGGGTCATGCACCACTGTTGTCAGCCGAGGCCTCCTCAAATGCCCTCCACCGGCAGCACCCATGTGGGCCTAGCCCTCAGTCCCCCCACAGCTGCCAGTGGGATCTCTAGGAAATGCTGGCCTAACCTTCACTCCCTGGCTCCAAAGCTTTCCATGGCTGCTCGTGCCTGTGGGAGAAAGGCAGGACTCCTTAGCTGCCTGCCCCTCAGGGTTCGTTTCCTACCGCCTGGCCTACCCTCCATGTGGCCTTCCAGAGCTCCAACCCCAACGCTCCAGGCAACATAACCCACCCTGTGGCTGCCCTCTCTGCAACCACCCTGACCCATCCCCGCTTCAGTTGATCACCCTCTGGGATCCTGGGACTAGGGATGGTCGCGGAGCAGGGCGGGCACCCTGGTAGACATGCCACATGGCAGGATCAGCTGGGGGAACTCTTCTGGGGGCTGGCGACACAGCAGGGAATGAAGCTGACCTTCTCGACAGAGCCTGCCACCCTCTGTCCCCGAGCCTTTCCTTGCACCTCCTTTCGTGGTTATTTGTTTGGGGTCTTGCCCCACCACCTCCCGCTAACTTACAGGCACCGAGAGGGCGGCAGCCTGGGGTGGTCCCACCACTTGTTCCCGGTGTCTCCCAGACCTGGTGCTAAGTAGGCGCTCAGCCCTCGGGCCAGAGGGCCTGGGCCTTCATCCTGTGCTTCGCTGTTCTCAAACTCCACGTCCGAAATAAACCTCTTCTCACCTCCTCCCTCTTGATCCACCCTGGATCAAGCCGGGATTGTCGCAAAAGCTTCCCAAGTTCGTCTACCCAGGTGGCCTTCACCCATTCACCATTCTGCACCCAGCTGCCAGGGGGGTCCCCTCCAAGGCCCGAGCCAGGTCCCGCCCCTCCGTCACACCCTGCAATGCCCTCTGCGTCTCTGGTCCCTCTCTGACCTCCCTGTCCCCTCTGAGACCACACTGGCCACCTCATGTTTGTACTTGCAGATCCCTCTGCCCAGAGCTGCCTCCAGGCTCTCACACTCCCACACGACTCCCTGTTAAACATCCCCACCCCTGCAGCTCCCTCCCCCATCTCCACGGCATCACCATCTGGCACTCGCCACATTTTTATCTGTTTTGTTTAAAGTCTGTCTCTGCCATGAGAATGTCAGCTTTGTTCACCACTGTGTCCCCAGCGCCTGGAGGAGTTTCTGGCACACAGTGGGGACACCATAAAGATTTGCTTTTTTTTTTTTTTTTTTTTGAGATGGTGTCTCACTCTTTGCTTTTTTTTTTTTTTTTTTTTTTTTGAGATGGTGTCTCACTCTGTCATCTAGGCTGGAGTGCAATGGCCTGATCTTGGCTCACTGAAACCTCCGCCCTTCAGGTTCCAGTGTTTCTTATGCCTCAGCCTCCTGAGTAGCTGGGCTACAGGTGCCCACCGCCATGCCCAGGTAAGTTATTTTTCGTTGTTGGTGGTGGTGGTGTGTTTTTTTTTTTTTTTTTTTTTTTTTAGTAGAGACGAAGTTGCACCATGTTGGTCAGGCTGGTGTCAAACTCCTGACCTTAGGTGATCCGCCCACCTTGGCCTCTCAAAGTGCTGGGATTATAGGCGTAAGCCACCACACCCAGCCAGATTTGTCTATTGAATGAAGTTGTTGAATACCTAAATGAAGGAATGAATGATGAATGATTCTGAAAAAGCAGGGAGACAAAGTCTTCATGATTTCTTTCATCTGCATCCACCACCCCAAGTTCAGGGCCCAGGTGAGTATGAGACCCTTGGTAGTCCCCGTTTTCCCTTTTAGCCCCTGACTGATCCCAGCACCCATCAGCTCCGGGATAAAGGAGCGGGGGCAGATCTGGATTTGAGTCCTGGCTCTGTCTCTTTCAAAGCAGTCACTCAACCCTTAGGAGCCTCAGTTTCTTGGTCTGTAAAATGAGGATTATGATACCTTCACCAACATTTATTGAGCATTCTCTATGAGCCAGGCCCTGGGCCTTCTTTCCAGGTTTGTTAAAAGGATAATGTGAGGTCAGGGCAGGGGCTCAGTGAAGAGAAATGAATGGGGGTCAGGATGCTTAAGAATGACAGGGTGCAGCCTCCCCCGGGGCATCTCACTTCTCTGGGCCCCATGCGGAGTGTGCAGCTTAATGAAGCCTTGCAGGTAAGGGAGAAACTTCACCAGCCCGCCTGCCTCCAGGAGGAGCAGCAGAAGCCTGGTCTTTGGTGTTCTAGGTGGTGCTGCTGCCTCAAAGCCACATGCTTGGAGGGGTGACTCTGTGCCAAGGTCACAAAGGGGATAGACGCAGAGGGCTCCCCATCCCCTTCCTTCTCCCCCTGCCCATCCCACTGCCCGCTCGCCCACCCCACAGCCCCAGCCTGGGCCTCAGCAGTGGATGAGCCTGTCATACTAGGCACTTTTATCTCACACAATTGCTTCTGCCTCTTGGAAGAGCTTCTCCTCACAAATCAAATCCACCCCAGGCAGGGAGAGTGAAAATCAATGCCTGGTGGAAAGTTCCCCACGGAAAACAGATTAGTTATTCTGGAAACTTCCTTAACCACAACAGGCTCTGGCATTCCCCCGGGCACAGGTCCGTTTGCCCAGGGCTCCAGGTGGTTGCCAGGAGGGCAGAGAGGAACAGAGGCTGGCCCAGCAGGGACCCAACCCTGGCCAGGGCTCTCCCAGGCTGGGGGACAGAGCGGGAGAAGGGGGAGGCTTGGAGTCACAGACCTGGGTTCAAGTCCAGGTCCACCACTTCCTTCTGGCTGCCCCTGGGCAAGTCACATCATCCTTCTGAGCCCTGGTTTCCACTTTTGGAAAATGGGGCTCTCAGGAGTGTTCACCCTGCAGGACTGTTGTGGGATGGTAGGTCACGTGTGCACAACACCCAGTGGACGACAAGCCTGTCGTCCTCTGCCATTGCCTCCTGCCAATGGAGGAGGCAGAGTGCACTTCCCAGGGTTCTCGTCTGGGCAGAGGGCTGCATCTCCTGGCTCTCTCTGTGGATAATGGTTCTCACAGCCGTTTCCATGGACTGAGTCCTCCCTTGGTGCCTGGGGATTACTTTGTGTTGTGAGACTTAATCTGCCCAGCAGCCCACTGGATGGTTATTTATTTTATTTTTATTTTTATTTTTTGAGATGGAGTCTTGCTGTGTCTGGAGTGCAATGGTGCGATCTCAGCTCACTGCAATCTCCACCTCCTGGGTTCAAGCGATTCTCCTGCCTCAGACTCCCGAGTAGGTGGGATTACAGGCGTGTGCCACCATGCCCGGCTAATTTTTCTATTTTTAGTAGAGACCGGGCTTCACCATGTTGTCCAGACTGGTCTCGAACTTCTGACCTCAAGTGATCCACCTGCCTCAGCCTCCCAAAGTGTTAGAATTATAGGCGTGAGCCACCACGCCCAGCCCGGATGGTTATTTTTAATATTCCCGATTTACAGATGAGGAAACTGTGGCTCTGGGCAGTGGAGAAACTCATCCTGGGTCACATAACTGGGAACCGCCAATCCCAAGGGGTCTGAGAGCCACTCTGGGACTCTTCCCAATGCCCTGGGCCTCCCTGGGCATGCATCTTCCTACAGGATCCCAGCTTGCTCCCATCATGGCCGCTGGGCCCTGCCTGGCGACTCTAACCCTCCCCGAAGTGACATCTATATAAATATTGTTAATGGCCCGAACATAATGTTAAGTCAGGTTTTACTGGACTCCCTCGTCCAGCCCGTGGATTTATGGCGATAGGATTTGAGGTAAATGTTTATTGGCCCAAGTGAGAGCCAGGCCTTCCTCTCTCCCAACCGCCGGCTCCCCGGGGCTGCCCAAGGGCCCTTGGTCCACCTGCTGGGAGCACATCGGGATAAATCTCCCCGAATGAAATATTTATTAATTTTGTTAACTAGTGTTGATCTCATAAATTACACTGACTTTTTCATGAAACGGTTATTAACATCCATGGCGCTGTGTTAATGGCTTATTGACCAAATATGGGATAATTAGGCCCGGGGAGCGCGGCCTGGCTGATCTGCAAGAGGCCAATTTGGCCAGGATTATGCCAATGACCTATTTTATGTTGCAGCCAGCAACATGGGAGATTCTGGAGCCTGGGCCTTGGAAAGCTGGGATCTTCAGGGGGGCTCCTGACCTGGGGCACTCTGACCCCTGCCCTTGGCCTGGCCCAGCAGCCTTCCCTGGGGTGGCTAGTGCTGCTCCCCAGCAAGGGAAGGGGGAAGTGGGACCCCCACTCCAAGGCATGCCCTGGCCCCCATCCTGCTCTTAGCTCTGGGAGCTGGTGTTGCCAGGGGCAGAGGAGGGAACAGGCCCAGAGGGGTGGTCCCCGCAAAGATGGCACAGCCCATGCTTGTCCGGCCACATCCCCTGTCTGTCCCATCTGCTCCTGCTGGCGCTGGAGAAGGAAGGAGTCTTTCTACCTTGAGAATAGGGAAATTCTCTCCAGAGAGAAGAGCCCCGCTGGCCCAGGAATGGGGGGCCGGCGGAAGTAGCTACCCCAGGGCACTGTCCATGTGTGTGCCTGGCTGTGCTCCTGGGCAGGCCTGTGCTGCACATTCAGGCACACACATGTGGCCTGGATGCCTGCATTTGGCCACATGCGCAAGACAGGGTCTCTGTTTGTGGCTGAGGGTTTGTATCTGGGCCTGCAGGGTGCGGGGTGGTGCTCCTGCCCAGATATGAGTGGCCCGGCCTCTCCACACTGTGTCTCAAGACTTGGCTTTCTAGGGGGCCTCAGGTTTCAGGAAGCTGGGCAGGAGATGCCACCCTGCTGGTGCGCAGAGAGGGTTTCCCGGAGTCAACAGCGAGTACTGCTCCCTCCACTGCCACGGCTCCTTTCCCTGGTGCCCCGAGGCGGGACCCAGTGAGAACAATGGGAAGGCATCTCTGGGTGAGAGCTGCTCAGATCCAATTCCACCCAGGCCGTTCTATAGCACGGACGCTTCTCCAGGGACAGGGCGTCCGCTCCTTTTCAGGCAGGGCATTCACTGTTAAACCTTAGAAACACACTTAGGGAATTGTGGCCACAGGGACCATGCTTGAGATGGCCCCAGGAGCCCTCAGGAAACCATCCCTGTTTCCCAGGGGGATCCAGCCACCCAGCTGTGTTCCATGGGACTCAATCCCTGGTCTGAGCTGTTTGGACCAGGGCTGGGCATCTCATC
Organism: Pan paniscus; assembly: GCF_029289425.2. Lineage (NCBI taxonomy): Eukaryota > Metazoa > Chordata > Mammalia > Primates > Hominidae > Pan > Pan paniscus. The sequence continues at coordinate 13,359,562 of NC_073260.2, read as the reverse complement.
CCACCTAGGCCAACCTGCTGGTCTCTTGGGCACTTGGACCAGGGCCCAGAGGCCAGGCAGTCCCTGCTGGTGGGTGCACTGAGGCCGCCATCCGTGGGTGGCCATGGAGAAGCAGAGGGAAGTCTGGAGACAGGGAGAGAGAAAACTCATGGGAGACAGCAGCAGAGGGGCCCTTGAGGCCCTGAGTTGGGGAGAAAGGGCGCCGGGGGAGGGGGAGGTGCCAGGGGTGAGGGGGTGCCTGGGGAGAGGGGGCCGCTGCCTCCATCCATCCTGGCCTGGACAGGCCAGGCTGGCTGTACCTCGGAGCTGCAGGGGCCCTGGCATTTTCTGGGAACAGGCTGGGTATGTGGCCCCAAAGAGGCTTTCTCTAAGATGGTGGAGAGGAGCCTGTCTCTACCCTGCCTGGAGCCATGGAGACAGTTCTGGTTGCCCCGGGGGCTCTTGTCTGGAAGATGGAGGCTCCCAGTGCTGAAGGATGCAGGAAGATGCTCTGTGCTGAGAATCAATCAGCCTGCTGTTGGCCAGCAAAGCACCCTCACCCCACCTTGGAGGTAGCCTGGACGATGGCCCCTTTCCCCTGGGGCACCCTCTTCTCTGCCAGGGATTTGTGGAATCCGACCCCAGCCCCACATACAACCCATGTGTTCATCCTCCAGCTCCTTGTTTCTCTCGGTTAACAAAATCTTTAAACACGGCTGTTTGTAACTAGGAGGACTGACTACGGGTTGGGGGCCCAGCCTTTCGGCAGGATGACAGCAAGGACAGCCTGGGTCCTGAGTAGGAGCCTGGGTGGAGCCTCCAGCATCCGCTTCAGGTCTTTGCCACGGTGGGGCCTTTCTAGAACTCCAGGTCTCGGTTTAACTCTCCCTCCGAGAAGCCCTGGGCTCCCTCCTGTCGTGGGAGGAATCCTGGCCCCTTCACTGCTGCCTGCCCCATCGCTCCATAGATTTCCTTTCCTGGGGCTAGTCTGATCAGGTCCAGTTATTTTTATTTCGTCCTTTGTGAGCTGCTTCCCACCCTGGGCTGCAAGTTCCTTGAGGTAGGGACCCCATGGGTCTTGGGAGAGTTCTGCCCTAGGGCCTGGCAGTGACCTTGCTGGATGAATGAGTCAAGGGGTGAATGAATGAGTGAACGGGCAGATTGTCCGGTGGATCCTCTTGAATGCACTTCTACTGTAGGTGTCGACCGCAAATTCCCCTCCCTTTTTTTTGAGACAGAGTCTTGCTCTGTCACCCAGGCTGGAGTGCAATGGCGCGAGAGATCTCAGCTCACTGCAACCTCCACCTCCTGGTTTCAAGCGATTTTCCTGCTTCAGCCTCTTGAGTAACTGGGATTACAGGCATGTGCCACCATGCCCAGCTAATTTTTTTGTATTTTTAGTAGAGACGGGGTTTCACCATGTTGGCCAGGCTGGTCTTGAACTCCTGACCTCAGGCAATCCACCCATCACGGCCTCCCAAAGTGCTGAGATTACAGGCATGAGCCACCGAGCCCAGCCTCTTTTTACTTTTTTTGAGACAGGGTCTTGTTCTGTCACCCAGGCTGGAGTGCAGTGGAACGATCATGGCTCACTGCAGCCTTGACCTCCTGGGCTCAAGCAATCCTCCCACCTCAGCCCCCTGAGTGCCTGGGACCACAGGCACGCACCACCACACCCAGCTAATTGTTTGTAGAGTCGGGGTCTCCCTGTGTTGCCCAGGCTGGTCTCAGACTCCTGGGCTCAAGTGATCCGCCCGCTTCAGCCTCCTCAAGTCCTGGAGTTGCAGGCGTGAGCCACTGTGCCTGACCAGGAATCCCTTCTGCCTACACCTGCCCGAGCCCAGCAGCTCCCCACTTCTAAGCGGCACCTTCCCCCTTCTTGCTCTCTGCACTGCCTGCCCCCCTTACAGCCGCCAGCCCGTACCCCCTGTCTACTGCTCTTTCTGGGATGTGGGACGCTGAGGTTAAAACCTGAACCCCTCTGCGACCCCCCTCACAGCTGGCTCAGCCCTCCTCTGGGTCCCTCTGGCACCCTCCAGCCTTCAGGAATGGGTTCCAATGTCACCTTACTAGGGCTCATGTGCTTTTTTCTTCTTTCCTCTCATGCCACTTCTCCCATTCACAATGACTAGCTATTGGGTGTCACTGCTGGGTTTTGTCTCCCTCGCTGGCCTGCAAGGTCCTGGGAGCCCAGGCTGTGATGTTTGCCCTTCACACCCCCATGCCAGGCCCTCATGGAACACGTGCTGAGTGACAGAGTGAAGTTGTCTGAAGTCACCAGACCCCTAAGTGGTGTGCCAGCATCTGCACCCAGGCCCCTCTCTGCCCAGAGTCATTGTTGCTGCCACTAGCTCGGGCTCAGCTGCCTTCCCTGCCATGTGTCGTGTAGTTGTTTTGAGCACGTGAGCCGTCAACGAGCGTTCTTTGGAGATACTTGAACTGGAGTGGCCCAGGGGCTTTTCGCCTTTCCGTAAGCCTCCTCTGCCAGGGAGGCGCTGCCCCAAGGGTGGCCTGGCCACCGTCCAGAATGGAGGCCCCCGCTGCTGGCCTGCACAGCAGCACCTGCGGCCCAGTCCCTCCAGGATCGGAAGGAATCACACCTGCCACCTCTACCTGCTGGCCCAGTGCCACTTCCCTCTCCTCCCAGACTCTGCCCAAGAGGCTCTTGAGGCAAATCTGAGCCCTGCGCCTGGTGGCAGACCTTGAGCTTACCCAGGGCTGGCTGGCCTGCCCCTCTGGAATCTGCCCTTCCCCAGGTTAGGGACCCATTTTCCTCGGCTCTGACAAGGACGAGCTCCGGGAGGTGGACGAGAGCTAGAGCTTCAGGTTTCTCTCCTGGCTCTGCCTCTTAGCCCCTCGCCTGCTGGGTCTCAGCTTCCTCCTCTGTAAAATAGGCACAGTATCCTCATCCCCAGGAGACTTAGGGGGATGAAGTGAAATAATCCACATAGAGCTCAGGGTAGGGCCAGCACATCGTAGGTGCCTGGTGGCTGCCAGCTCTGAATTAGCCCAAACAACAAAAACAAAAAACACAGCCCATGCACCAGGTCTAGACTGGGGACTTGGGTGGTGGGGACTCCAGCGGTTCCTAAGAGTAGGACTAACTCCCTTGTATGTTGAAATGGGTTTCAGTTTCCATTGGAAGGAAACTGTGCCCAGCTCACCAGTGTTGCTCTGAGCAGCAAGGAGGTGTCCCCACTTGCTGGGCCTGTTTGTGACTGAATGCATGGTTATAGGTAGCACTTTCACTCTTTAAAATGCTTCAGATTGAGGCTGGGCAAGGTGGCTCACACCTGTGATCCCAGCACTTTGGGAAGCTGAGGTGGGGGGCTCACTTGAGCTCAGGAGTTCAAGACCAGCCTAGACAACATGGTGAAACCCCCATCTCTACAAAAAATTTTAAAAAATTAGCTGGGCATAGTGGCATGCTTCTGTGATCCCAGCTATGAGGTGGGAGGATTGCTTGAGCCTGGGAAGTTGAGGCAGAAAAGGGATTAAAGGAAATAATCTGTGCAGCCTCAGGATGGGCCAGCACGCAGCGGACTTTGAAGTGAGCTATGATCATGCCACTGTACTCCTGCCTGGGTGACAGAGTGAGACCCTGTCAAAAAAAAAAAAGAATGTTTCAGATTGGATGATAAATATGCTTTCCTCAGCTCTAAGCTTCAAGAGTCTATTTGGCATCATAAAGAATTTTATGTTCTTTGGTGCTTTTCTCTATTTTCCAATTTTTCTAATAGGAGCACTGCTTTTAGGATCTGGGCAAAACCATGCATGTGATAGAAACACACCTTTTCCTCCTCCCAGTCTGCTGGGTGGTCCTGCTGGCCATAGCATGAGGCCTGGAACTCCGGAAGCTGCCTAAATCTGCCCGCCTGCTGGTGGCTGGACTCCGTGGGCCCTCTGGGGCTTGGATTTCGGCGCCAACACCTCTGAACATGCACACACCTCACCCCACCCGGCCCCTTCATCTCCAGCCTTGGCTTCGTGTCCCGGACTCTGGCTCTGGAGGCCACTGTGTCTCTTTGGGTGACATTTAACGAGCCTGGAGAGGAGGCCGTGCCCCGCCTTTGCCTTTGGCAGAGACGGGAATGAGAATTTTAATGAGGGTTTATTTTTAATAAAGGTTAATAAAGTTTAATTAAATTAAATTAATAAAGTCCAATATTTGCCCAGCCGTGCGTCAGGCCTGGGTGTGCTGGGAGGCGCTGGGGATTAAGCTCTGGGGTTTGTGCTCCCGGGTGGGGGAGGAAGGTGAGGGGGGAAGGGCACTGGGGCTGGGGCTGGTGGCAGCAAGGGGTATGGGGGGAGACAGGCTGGCTCCTGGGGACATGGGGACTCCCAACCCCGACCGGTCTTGGGGTGCTGGGGAGAGAGGAAAGGCGCAGGTCTGAGATGCTGCCCCCACAGGACCCAGGCTCCTCCCAAGCCCCGAATGTCCCCCTTCAAAGCACCTAAATCTGGCACTCAAGACCTTCAAAGTCCACTAGGGGCTGGCAGGTCCTGAGATCTGCATAGATTATTTCCTTTAATCCCTCTTCTGGCTCCACAGCCTGGAGAGGTGAGCAATACTGTACCCATTTTATAGAGGCAGAAACTGAGGCCTGTGGGGGTGAAGGACCTCCCATTATCTCTGGTAAGCACCGGGATTGGGCACAAACAGCGCTGATTCCTCCTGTCTTTGTTTCCTGGCCTACAAGGTCCTTGCCTGGCCCTGCTCTCTTTCCTCCCAGTGTGTCCCGGGCCCCCCAATGTTGCCAGGAGAGGGCTCTGGCTTTATGTGGGTATTTCATCCAATCCTCTCAACACCCCAGGGAGGAAGGTCTATTATAACATTATCACTCCCCGTGGGGTACAGTGGCTCACGCCTGTAATCCGAGCACTTTGGGAGGCCAAGGCGGGAGGATCATTTGAGGTCAGGAGTTCAAGACCAGCCTGGCCAACATGGTGAAACCCCATCTGTACTAAAAATACAAAAATTAGCTGGGCCTGGTGGTGGGTGCCTGTAATCCCAGTTACTCAGGAGGCTGAGGCAGGAGAATCACTTGAAGCTGGGAGGCAGAGGTTGCAGAGAGCTGAGATCCTGCCATTGCACTCTAGGCTGGGTAACAGAACAAGACTCTGTCTCAAAAAAAAAAAAAAAAAAATCACTCCCATTTTGGAGATGAGGAAATTGAGGCTCAGAGAGGTGAAGTCACGCTTCCAAGGCCCAGAGCTGGGGGTGGGGGCATTTGAGAAGGATGTGATGTCCTCCAAGGTCTTCATCCTTCCAGGGCTCCTGAGGGGATTCAGTGATATAAATGCCCATGGCAGGGACCCCTGCACCAGGACTTGGGCTCTGCCATTCGCTTGCTGTTTCACCCGGGGCCCGGCTGTCACCTCTCCGTGATGTCGTCTGTGAAATGGGCATCATGGCCTCATGGGTTGGTCAAGGGTGGAGCATGATGCTGCAGGTGCCTGGCTTGGGGCGGACAAGCTCAGCTCCGAATGTGGACATTCAACAGAACCATCAAAGAACAAGAATCCTGTGGCTAGAATCAAATGGCCTCACAAGTGGCAGAGAACAGGCGAGGGACAGCTAGAGAGTCCCAGAGCTTCCTAGGAGCCGGGAGGAATCACGGGGAGCTTCCTGGAGGCAGTAACGCATGGTCTGTGTAAGCTGTGACGCGTGGGATGGGGTGGCGGTGGAGAGAAGCATGTGCCAGGAGGAGAGTCCTGTAGGGACAAAGGTCGGAGGCAGGAAATGATGTATTTGGCAGGAGCAGGGTTGATAGCCAGAAGCACAGTGGGTATGGCTGGAGGGAGGTGACCAAGTCACGGGGCTATGCCTGCCCTGGAGGGGAGGGGAACTGCCGGAGGCTTTTGAGGAGGGGAGTGAGGTGGACTCAGGTTGTGCCAGGCGGGAAGCTGAAGGATTATGGGAATTGAGGTAAAGGTTTGGTCAAGAACAAGGTGGACTAGAAACACAGCCGTCCCTGGGGTCTGAGCAGAGGTGGCCCCAGTGCCTTGGAATGCGTGCTTCCAGAAAGAGGTCTTTCTCATCCCCGGGGGTTGAGGATCACGGGGAAGCCCCGAGTGGCCAGGGTAACCTGGGGAGGAGAGAGAACGGCGTTGGTTTACCCAGCCTGAACATGCCACGCGCACAGGGCCATGTGCATTACATGGGCTCTCTCCTTGCATGCTCACAAAAGTCCTTGGAGGGAGGGACTATTAATATCTCCATTTTATAGATGAGGAAACTGAGGGCCAGGGTAGTACAGTGGCTTGCTCAAGATGATCCCTCCCTTCCAACCCTCTGCATCCAACTCTGGCACAGGGAGGAAATCAGCACTCTGGAGAGGCTCTGCCCGGGCTTCTCTGCCTAGCACCCACTCCAGGAGGGCAAAGGGCACAGGCTCCAGGACCAGCTGGCGCCCGGCCCCAGCAGCAGACATCCCACGAGGTGCCTCTGGTGCCAGCTCCGGCGGGCAGCCCTGCCTGGCAGACTGCGTGAAAGATGTCGAAGTGTTATTAACAAAGGCATTGATTTTCCTATCTCTGCTTTATGCATTTTATTAGCCAAACACTTTACCGTGTAACCACTCAGCGCCACGCTGGCTGGCAATGAATCTGAAATGCCAGGGCACGTAAAATGGAATTGGCCACATTGCTTATGCGCCCACAACAAAAATCACAGGCAAAAGTGTCATAAAATGAATAGCACCCGGCAATGGCCATAAAACAAATATTACCCAGGGGACTGGGGAATTTCCTGGGCTGTGAAGTAGCTGCGTGAGGGGTCGTAGCGCTGGAATGATGGCAATTTCCATTTCTGTGGCTTTGGCCGGGGCTGAGGCCTCCTCCTGCCCGGTACTGGCCTTGGCCCCAACCACGCCAGGCTGAGCTGGCCATCACTAGCTGAGTCCTTTCACATTCGGGCTTTGGGAGGCGTGAACGGGGTGATTAGAAGCAAGACCCCAGAGTCAGAGAGACTGGATTCACGTCCACCTGCTCGGGCCATGTGACCCTTCTCAAACTGCTGTCTCTCTCTGTGCCTGCCTTCCCGTGAGGATTGGAGCAGGCCCTGTCCTGGCCTCATTGAGCTATAATCGCCTATAAACGGTAGCAGGCTTGTCATGCTCGTGATTGTTAGAGAAGAAAGGCCTTCCACATGACTTTCTGAGTGCTCAGCCCACTGGTTCAGAGGCAGTGGGATGACGGAGATGACCTCCTCTCCTGTAGAACCAATGGCCCGAGCCTGGTCAGCAGGGCCCTCCATCCCCTGAGTCCCACTCGGCTCCCTTAAATCCTCACTAAGGACCGTGCTTAATGAACAGCAACGCTTCAGAGGAAGGAGAAAATGTCCTGAACCTATATATGGATTCCCCCATCTCCCCGGCTCTAAATCGTGTGACAACTGCTGGTGGTGGGGGTGGTGTGTATGGAGGAAGGGTGGCTGGAGTGGGGCCTGGGTGCTCTCAGCGGGGCCTCCCAGGGCTGAGGATACAGGGCTTCTCTTTTGATTGCTGGGCCGGACATTGAGAAGGGGAGATGTCCTCCCAGCCGTCCTAGCACCCTGGACCTCAGAGCACCTGCCCCATGGGGAGGAGGCCAGGGGAGGGGGCAGTAGGCAAGAGGGCCTGCCTGGCACATAGTAGGTGCTCAGTGAAAGTGTGGCGGTGACTAGAGGGTGCATTGGTCCGATGAGCTCCTCCTGTGGCTCCGCCCAGCTCTGTGGGAGGCGTCATTTCTTTGACGTGATCAGCCAGCAATGTATAGAGGCCCCTTTCACAGGCGAGGTGCAGGGTCAGCGAGAAGGGACTAGCTGAAGGCCACACAGCTAGCCCACACTCTCCCCTCCTGCAAGCGGCTCTGAGACTCCAGTGGGCATCGACGGGCCCAAATGAATGTTCTGGGTGCCCCCTCCAGAGTTGACCGCCGGTCCAGGGATTCAGGAGTCTTCATTTGATCATTGCTCCAGGAGATTCTGACCCCAGGGTCTCAGGTAAGAGGTTAAAAAGACGCTATCCTAGGGGCTCCCAGGGCAATAGTTCTATGACCCCCCACTTTTCAGGAGGTGCAGGGGCGGGGCAAGGTGCCTTGACAGTGTCGCTCTTCCTGCACGGGGTCTGTTGGGTCCCTCACCCTCCTTTGAGACTTGATGACATCCCGGGGAGTTGAGGTCCCCTAAGCCTGGAGTAGGAGGAGGAGAGGGCTTATGAGCTCTAGGTTTGAACCTGGAGGAGGCCTGATTTCACAGCCCAGCTGTGTGACCTCATAAAGTTACTTGGCCTCTCTGGGCCTCAGTTGCTTTGTCTGCAAAATGGGGAGAATAATACCCCCTTCAAAGGCCTGTTTCAGCCAAGGACTGAGAACCCGGGGCTCTTGACGCACCTACGACTTCCCTCCCTAGGGTGAGGCCCAGGCCTCTCAGATAACTCTGGGAGGATGGCAGAAAGTGTCTGAACCAGCCTTGAATCCAGGTCTCACTGATTCCCTGTTCTCAAGCCCAAGTGCCTCCAACTTGGGACCCAGCAATGGACAAAGCAGGCCTGGGCCCTGTCCTCCTGGGGCTCCCAGTCTGGTTGGGGAGGTGGACTTTGTTGTCAAACAGACCATCTCAAAACAGAGGTTAGCAGTGATGGGAAAGCCCAGGAGGCTGTGGGAGCCCAGGAGGGCCCCCGGCCAGATCTCAGAAGTGGGGAGTGGTCAAGGAAGCCTTCCTGGAGGAAGAGACTTGAAGGGTGGGATGGAGTTAACCAGGCAACAAAGTAAAGAGGAGGGTTAAGGCTGAGGGCACAGCAGTGTGAAGGCCTGAAGGGAAGAGTTTGAGGGATTCTGTTGCCTGAGTTGGAGTATGGTGGGGGCAGGGGAGGGGTCACTGTGGGCGAGGCAGGAGTGTTTTTTTTTTTTTTAATGTAGTTTTTAATTTTATTTTTTTTTTGTAAAGATGGGGTCTCATTTTGTTGCCCAGGCTGGTCTTGAACTCCTGGGCTCAAGCGATCCTCCTACCTTAGCCTCCCAAAGTGTTGGGATTACAGGTGTGAGCCATTACGCCCAGCCAAAACTCAAGAGCTTTTGATTGCACTTTTTTTCTTATCCTGTGATTAATTTTTTTTTCTTAAAAATGGTTTCAGCTTTCTGAGTGTACCCTTCCCTTGGCATCCCTGAGCCTAGGCTGAATGCACAGACACACTTTGTCGACTGGGAGAAGAAAACAGCTTGTTTATTACACTGTAACTACCACCGAATTACCTGATTGTTTATATTTTTCTTGCTACGTAATTGTGTTTGGCCTTAGCATGTAAATTGGGCTATAATTACTGTATAATTTATAGTTTTTATATCTTATAACAAGTTAGTGTCTAAATCACACACCCCCATGTAAATACTTTAAAATTATTCGGTAATTACTTATTTACATTATAATTAAAAATAAGTAATTAGCATACATTTACAAAGGATTTACATACTTATTTCTGAATATCAGTTCTTGGCAGTGCTAGTGAAATCTTTTGCTGATATAAAATGGAGGCCAGGGTACAAAAAGCTTCCCCAGGCTGGGAAAAGGGATGTCGCTTTGGGGTCTCCTGGCTTCTCAGAGGTGGGTCGAGGAGAATGTCCCCAGGGTAGGGGAACCTAAAAATGTGCTTCAGGCCTCATGAGGGGCTTTCTGGAGAAGAATGAGAACATCTCTTCCTTGAGAATAAAAACAGGTTTGCCTGCAGCATGAAGAAGTCAAGGCAGACGTGCGGAAGTACTTTCTGATGTTCTTGTGAGGAAGGTGCCAGAAATGGGCTAAAACTTGGGAAATCCCCCTGCTGCCAGGCTGTCTTGACCCTGATCTCATTCCAAAATAATGATGCCGATGACGGCGATGACAGCATTGTCATTTCAAGGCTACTTGCCATGTGTCTTCGTGGCACAGGGCATGAGCTTGACAAGTACAGTCTCATTTAATCCCCACAGCAAGATGTTTTATCTTCCGTTTAGTACGTGGAAAAACGCAGGCTCAAACAATTCATTAATGTGCCCAGACCTCTACAGCCTTGGAGCCCATGGCGGGGACAGACAGGCCAAGTGGACCAAAAGCAGTGATGGCGAGGGGCCACTCCTGCGTCCACCCTTCGGCTCCCCGACCCAGGTATTCTACCTGTTGGGGACACTGCACAAATCACGGCTATTGGTTGAAGGTATACACTGCATCCCGAAGGATAGCAGGCCTTTCCTCCACCCTCAGTGGTGGCCCATGCAAGATGGCACCCCAGCTAGTTCCACCTGTCCCATCCCAAGGGGGAGCTCATCCAATCCCGTTGCAATATCAGAGGATGGTGCTACACCGAGCGCTTCCTGTTGGTCCCTATTGCCGGCAGATCTGATCTTCAGTAGTGGCAGTGGCTAGATCAGTCTTGGTCATGGGGGGTGGGGGGTGGGGGGCTCTGCTTTGATTCCTTCCACTGTGTTTGTTTGTTTATTTATTTATTTATTTATTTTTTTTGCCAGAGTCTCTCTCTGTTCCCCAAGCTGGAGTGATCTCGGCTCACTGCAACCTCCACCTTCTGGGTTCAAGTGATTCTCATGTCTCAGCTTCCCGGGTAGCTGGGATTACAAGTGTGTGCCACCATGCCCGGCTAATTTTTGTATTTTTAGTAGAGATGGAGTTTCACCATGTTGGCCAGGCTGGTCAGGTGAAGCCGGGGACTTCACTTGGCCTTTGCTGGTTTCCTAGAGTTTACTCCTCAGATCAAGGTGCCAGGTGAATGTTCTTCCACCTGTGTAATCTGCCCATTCCAATGATACGTTTGAGAACTCATAAAAAGACCCGAGTGGCCTGAGAGCCCAGGGGACACACTCTGAAATGATCGGGGCTGAGATTCCACCTAGGATTCATTCTCCATGTGCCCCTACTTTGTTTTGTATTTTATTTTATTTATTTTTATTTTTATTTTTTTTGAGGTGGAGTCTCACCCTGTCACCCAGGTTGAAGTGCAGTGGTGTGATCTCGGCTCACTGCAACCTCCACCTCCCTGGTTCGAGTGACTCTCCCGCCTCAGCCTCCTGAGTAGTGCGCCACCACTCCCGGCTAATATTTTTGTATTTTTAGTAGAGACGGGGTTTCACCATATTGGTCAGGCTGGTCTTGAACTCCTGACCTCGTGACCTGCCCGCCTCAGCCTCCCAAAGTGCTGGGATTACAGGCGTGAGCCACTGTGCCCGGGCATGTGCCCCTACTTTAACAGGGAGGCCATGAAGGCTGTTTGGATTCCTGGGTGCCAACGTCAACGTGGTCCCCACATCCAACAGCTCTGAGGATTTCCATTTGCCCTCGTTGCTTTACAGTTACCTGGGCAAAGGGCTGTAAGTTCCTTCGGGGGAAGGACTGGGGAATCAATGTGGTAAACAATCTCTGTGGTGTTGCAGCCTCCTTCCTCCTGGGGACCAGCCTCTCCTTCAGGTTCTGGGTCTGGAAACTGGGCAAAGGATTCTGATTTCCCACGGGAGTAGCTGGCCTCAGACTTCTGCTCCTCCATCCCTGTTCTTTCTTCATTCTATAGAGGAAGTGACACTGTATCAGTGTCATCTACCCTGACCCTGGAAACATCTGGACCTACTGGGTGCCATACTGACCTGGCTGCCCACTAGGGGATTATGTCCACCTGTTTCTGACAGCCAAGCACTGCCACAGTGCTCTGGTATTTAAGAATCTATACTTTTCACCAGGGATCCCAGTTCTGCAACAGCACCTCCCATCAACAGCCCTGGGCTACAACAACAGCCACCACTGATCTCAACCATGTTGGTGCCTCCCTCATCAGCTCATTCCTGTCACTTCGATAATGGTGCATCTGGAGCCTTCTAAGGACCACAGTCAGGGGCGGGCTCGGATCAGGTGTGGGAGGGCCACTCCAGCACACCTCCTCCTCCGAGCCTCTGATCCCCTTCGCCAGCCAGTCATGACAGCTCTGGCATCTTCATTTAATGAGACCCATTGCTTTATCCAAGCATCCAAGAGCCCTCCCAGCAGCTCTTGGGGCTCTTGCTGAGTGGCAAATCCTGGGTTGTTGGGGAGTCTCCGTAGTGACAGGCTCTTGCTTATCCAGTTGTCCATCCCACCCTCTATGATCCAGCAGCATTAGAATCTGTCCCGCCCATGCATCTTGGCCAGGATGTGCAGCTCTTTGGTGGGTGTTCCTCCCTTCCCTGAGCAGGCCCACACTTGCTAAGTTGGGACACACTTTAATTTGATCCTAGTTATAGCTCTGGTGGCCAGGAGGGCAGATCTTGAGCAGGGCCAGCAAGTCTTAGGACATCTCTTGCCCCGGTTGTGGCCCACTTCTCTGAACCCACATAGTTCAGGAGAACCTGGAGTTCAAGGTTCTCAGGTGCATCTACCCCAGTGGCTCCAGCACATGTTGCTGAGTCCCACTCCTTCCCTGTCAAGGCCCCACTTTTGGTGTAGGATAATTACCAGGACTGATGGTTTGACCTTCTCTGAAATTCTGCTGCTCTTCTGATTAGGTCCTGAGCCTTATCCCCAGCTCTGTCTCCCTCCAGCTCTAGGGCATGAGCATCTCTTTAAACCCTGCCTAGAAGCCCCTGCAGCTTTCGCGTTCACTTGGAATTGGTGATTGATCACTTTGAGGTCGTCATTTTCTCTCCTTAGGGCATCCATGGCATTCAGCAGCTGCCACCAGTCCTACCATCCTTCTAGTTGCTATTCTCCCAAACTTCATGAACACTGGAGTTATTGCTCAAGCCAGCATATCCACGCTTCCCTGTACTTTGTCCTGGCTCACTCTGGGTGGAAGATAATGAAAGCTACACACTAAAGTGTGCCAGGGACCATGGATTCTCTACCTACCAACAGTGATGGAGTCCTCACCAGGCTGCCAGTGAGTGATGGGACACAAGAATCCGTCCTTAAAGTTGACCACTAGCACTGCCCCCAAAACTCCTCCACCACCTGAGCTTCTCCACTGTGCTGCCACCTTAGGGTTGGATTCCACAGATGGAGAGGTTGAGAGGGATTCAGGGTCACATGGTAATATAGTTTGGCTCTGTGTCCCCACACAAGTCTCATGTTGAATTGTAATATCCAGTGTTGGGGGAGGGACTTGGTAGGAGGTGATTAGATCATGGGGGTAGATTTTCTTTTTGTTGAGATAGTGAGTGAGTTCTCATGAAATCTGGTCTTTTCAAAGTGTGTGGCACTTCCCCCTTCTCTCTCTCTCCTGCTCTGCCATGGTAAGCCATGCTTGCTTCCCCTTTCCCTTCCACTGTGATTGTAAGTTTCCTGAGGCTTCGCAGCCATGTTCCTGAATACCCTGTGGAACTGTGAGTCAATTAAACCTCTTTTCTTTATAAATTATCCCATCTCAGGCAGTTCTTTTTAGTAATGTGAGAAGGGACTAATATGTATGATTTATTGAGGAAGAGCTATCAGGAGAGAGGGAGGGAGGAAAGCAGGATAGGGCAGGTGAAGGGGCTGAGCAGGAATGGTCTTGGCTGGAGCCTAGCCTCAGCCTGGCCGCATGGTGGGTTCTGGAGTATGAGCTACACCACGAGAGTTGTCTCTTCCTGAGGCAGGGGGCCCTGGGCTTTTGAGCTCCTATGTCCATCAGCCTCTCCTGGGGTGAGAGCAACTTGGCTGGGCTGAGGACAATTGCCCAGAGGAAGGAGCAGTGTTCCCTGCAGCTGGAGAATAAGTACATAGCCCATGGAAGGGGGCCTGGGCAGGGCACCAGCAGCAGCCACTCCACACTTTCACCCTTTTGGGAGCCAGAGCCAGGAGCCTTTCCTCCTTTTTTTCATTGTCCCCCTCAACTAAAAAACAGGCAGTCTGGACCCTAAAACCCTATGTGTGTGAATACAGTTCTTAGGTAATGAGTGTGTGGACTATGGAAAGGGAGGATCTAGCCTCAGACTCCAGCTCACACTGGGGCATACAAAGGCCTTGTGGGAGAGCTAGTTTGCACACAGCTTGTGGCTATGCTAGAAGCTCCTCTGGTTCCAGCCAACATGACATGGTGTCAGGCTTTGGGGGACAGTGGATGAGCCTAGGAGTGAGAAGGGAGAGCTTCTGTCTGGGTGCTTGCTTGGCCTGAGCCTGGCACTTGAAGCAGCAAGGGCCAGCATGGTTACCAAGCTGTGCAAGTCCATTCTTCAACAGTGGTACCGTGTGGCTGAGAGAAGCACTAGCAGCTGGCATTGTCAGGTTGGTCTCCCTTTCCTGAGATGGAGATATTCCACAGGGTTGTTAGATAATTGGGGGTGGCGATGGGGGATGAGGGTGAGGAGAGAAAATTCTTCAAGAGGAAGATACTGAATACTAATAGGGCCTGTGGAAACTCATATTAGTAATATGAAGAACAAAAAAGAGGTTTGACCGAATTTGCACTTTATTAAAACTAAGAAATTAACATTGGTATGATACTGCATTAGTTCATTCTCACACTGCTGTAAAGAAGCACCGAAGACTGGGTAATTTATAAAGGAAAGAGATTTAGTTGACTCACAGTTCCACATGGCTCAGGAAACTAACAATCATGGCTGAAGGCGAAGAGAAAGCAAGGACCTTCTTCACATGGTGGCAGGAGAGAGAAGTACAAACAGGGGAAATGCCAGAGGCTTATAAAACCATCAGATCTCGTGAGAACTCACTCACTATCATGAGAACAGCATGGAGGAAGCTGATCCAATCACCTCCCACCAGGTCTCTCCCTCCACACATGGGGATTATGGGGATTACAATTCAAAATGAGATTTGGGCAAAGACACAGAGCCAAACCATATCAAATGCTATTAACCAAACTACAGACTTTATTTGGATTTTTCCAGTTTTTCCATGGATGCCCTTTTTTGTTCCAGGATCCAGTCCAGGATACCACATTGCATTTAGTCATTGTGTCTCCTTAGCCATCTAAAATTGGTGACAGTCTCTCGGTCTTTCTTTAACTTTCATGATCTTGACACTTTTGAAGAGTAGTTCACCATTTATTTTTATGTCAATTCCAATTCTAGTCCTGTAAGCAAGCATATGATACCACCATTTCTGTGAATAAATTCAGATTTATAGATGCAAACACACCTCCACATATCTATGTCTTTTGAGTGTATTTGTGTGTGTGGGTGTATGTAAATATTTGGACATGAGAATGTTCACTGTGCATATTTGTTATAATTTTTAGATTTTTAGATTCCTGCTTCACTGGCAGTCGCAGATTCTGAAGCAAGTTCTTATTCTGGAAGGGGCAGGCGAGGGGTTCTGGAATGGGCTGGGGTTGGTACATCACAGGAAGGATGATGCCTGGGGCTGTGCTCGTTTAGGCATGGGCTGCACCGGTGTTCCCCCAGGATGGCAGGTGATATGGTTTGGATCTGTGTCCCCACTCAAATCTCATGTCGAATTGTAATCTCCAGTGTTGCGGGAGGGGCTTGGTGGGAGATGATTGGGTCAAGGGGGCGGATTTCCCCCTTGCTGTTCTTGTGATAGTGAGTGATTCTCATGAGATTTGGTTGTGTCAAGGTGTGTGGCACTCCCCCCCCTTTACTCTCTCTTCCACCTTCTCTGGCCATGTAAGCAATGCTTGCTTCACCTTCCGCCAGATGGTAAGTTTCCTGAGGCCTCCCCAGCCATGCTTCGTGTACAGCCTGCAGAACTGTGAGCCAACTAAACCTCTTTTCTTTATAAATTACCCAGTCTCAGGTGGTTCTTTACAGCAATTCAAGAACAGAATAATACAGCAGGTGAGGCCTCATTGCCAAGGGTGGACAGAGGAGAGAGCCTGCCCCCTGACTCTCTGGCCAAGTTTCTCACACCCTCAGCCAGAAATCGGTCTGATGCGTTCATCCATCAAGAGGGGCGGGCCATTCGAGGAAACACAGCTGTGGATGTGTGCGGGCACTGTCATGCTTATCAGCAAGCGTCAATGTCCACCCGTGTGAAAAGGGACTCTCACTCTCACGGGCTGGGTGACTTTGGGCAAATGACTTCTCCTTTCTGTGCCTGGGTTTCTCAGTTTATAAATGCAGAGTGGCAGGGTATTCTGGGCTCATCAAATACAAATGTGATCTCCCACATTTCCCAGCCTCCCCGGCAGTTAGGCTGGGGCCATGTGGCGAGTTTTGGCCAATGGGCTGGGAGCACAGTGTGGCACTTGTCACTTTTGGGCTGAGGCAGTTCAGACCCATGGGGTTTTCTTCATCACTTTCCTTTCCCACCTTAGTGACCCCAGAAGCACCTGTTCTACAGGGCCTGACCACAACATAGAGAAAGGCCAGCACCCCACAGGGGACTTTGTGTGAGTGTGAAATATACTCTTACCATGAAAAGCCACTGACATTTGAGGTTGGTTTGTTGTTGCAGCAAAGCCCATCGGATCCTAAGTAATGGTGATCATGCTCACTCCCGGTGAGTGGTGACGGGCACCAGGACCTCAGGAGTTGATGCGTCTGTGGGGATGCTTGTGGAGGCTGCTTCCTGGGCTTCCTGAGGATTCGGAGCTGGGGCGAGAGATAGCTGGTGGGTGCATTTTGTGAAAATGCTCAAGAAATTATTCTTATCATTCCTTAAGGAGACAAAATTTCTAGTAAGTTTAACTTCCAGACCCTCTTGGTAAAGGTTTTACCTCCCATGTAAGGGTGACTTTAGCAAAAATTAATAATTTATTGTATCAATGATGTGTTCCTGGTGGCTGAGGGCTGCTGAGATGTGGCAAATGGAGCCTGAGAGGGCCAAGTTCCCAGGGGAGGGGAAGGCAGTAAGGGGAGAGGCCTGTAGGATCAGGCTGATAATGGTTGCTCACCCCTACCCCAATCCTGACCATGAGGGCAGGGGAGGAGTCTGTTTGCAGAGTGTGGGGCCTGGAGCCACATGAAGTTTCTGTTGGGGGTCTAGACTTGGATGATGCAGGCATCATCATCATCGTCAGCTCATGTACAGAACCATCCATGTGCCAAGTCCCAAGCCGATAACTTTCTGAGCCTTAACTTAGTTCTCCCAGCATCCCAGTGGTCAGGCTCCCATGTTCCCAGTCTTAAGAACAAGGAATCCCAGGCTCTGAGACAGGAAGGGGTATGGCTGAGGAGGCAGAGCTGGAGTTGACTGCAGAGCCTCCTGCTTTTGTTCACCACGTGCTGCTCTGCTGCTCCCCAGAAGGTGCCAAGCTCCGGATGGGGCCCTTACTACCTGTCAAATCAGCACCGCCTCCCCTTCCCTGGACAGCCCCCTTGAAGGGCGACGGAAAAAATCCAGGGAAGGCTGAGTGGAAGAAGCGAACTTCAGAAAAACATCAATAGGGCAATACCATTTGTGTGTGTGTGTGTGTGTGTGTGTGTGTTGTTGTTGTTGTTGTTTCTTTGTGTTCTTGTTTTGTTTTGTTTTGTTTTATTTTTTGGAGATGGGGTCTTGCTGCATTGCCCAGGCATTGCAGCCTCGAACTTCTGGGCTTGACTGTTCCTCCTGCCTTAGCCTCCTGAGTAGCTGGGACTACAGGTGCGTGCCACCATGCCCACTAATTTTTAAATTTTTTGTAAAGATGGAGTCTTGCTATATTGTCCAGGCTGATCTTGAACTGGGCTCAAGCCATCCCTCTGCCTCAGCCTTTGAAAGTGCTGGGATTATAGGTGTGAGCCACCACTCCTGGACGAAGACCATTTTTTAAAAGAAATGAAACCAAAAGCATCTATATGTTTCCATAGATCCATATGTATCTGAAGGCATAGAGAAAAATCTGGAAGGATACACAGCTGACGGGTAACAGTTAGCTCCAGAGAGGGACAGAGTAGAGGGTGGAGGTGGCTGGGGACACTATCTGTGATGTTTAGGTTTTTGTTTTGTTTTTTTTTTTACAATGACAATGCATTCATATATCACCTGTGTAATTAAGAATTCATTTACAAATTTTAAAAGGGCAATAACAAACAAATAAGCCAGCTGTTGTAGGAGAGCTGCAGCTTCGGGCTGCTTTTCTGCCATGTTCACCTGCCCCTCGCTGAGTTCACTCCTTGGTCTCCAGCACCTGACACTTAGTAGGAACTCAGTAAATGTGTATGGAATGAATGAAGAGGTGAATGAATGGGTGGATGAGTGCATCTCAGTAAATGTGTATGGAGGGAATGAAGCGATGAGTGAATGGGTGGATGAGTACATCTCAGTAAATGTGTATGGAGTGAATGAAGGGGTGAATGAATGGGTGGATGAGTACATGAACATGTCAGATGTGATCCAAGTAGCACAGATGTGGGTGGAAGGATCACCTCCCTCTTTCCAGCCATGATGTCTCCATTGATGCAGTCTAAGACGCCACTTGCTTACTGGTGGCTGCGTCTTGCTTGAGTGCAGGTAGGATGGTTTCCATTGAATTAAAATCCACCTCCTCCCAGTCCCATGTTCCTTAGAGGACACAAGCAGCCGTCTTTCCTCCCTGTTCACGCCTCTCTTGTTATGCTCAGTTTCCTGCTGACTTTGTCTCCAGGCTTCTCATCACTGGAAAATCTCATTTGTCTGTCCCCACAGGCTCTTTAGGGAGGCAAGTAACCTCTTTAGGGAGGGGGCATGAGTGGGGAGTGGATGGTGAGGAGAGAGTGCGGCCTCCAAAAATGGGAGGTCAAGGTGGATTCTGTGGCCTCTTTGAAGAGGCCCTGTCTGGCTCTACGTCCAGCTGCTGTGGTCCCGGAGGGAGTGGCCAGGGGCTGCGGCCTGATGTGGCGCACGCAGATGTCTCACCCGGCCCCATCTCTGGCAGAACTGCAGGCTCAGGGATGCCTCAAACCCATCCCCAGCCCCTCCCCCACCGCCTGGACCTTGCCGCCCCTGCCCCCACCTGGCCGTCCCCCGAGCCAGGGAGCTGGGGAGAGGAAATCACACACCGAGGCCCTATCTGATACTCATAAGTTTGCTCAAGCTTATGTAAATCACACAAAAACTGACAAGTTTTCCTATTAAAAGATAATTGTAATCAGGGTGCCGGACGTGCGGTGTGGGGCTGATTGGAGATAGACGGACAGTACGAAAAGATGGATCGTTTTAATTTGCACCAATTAAATTGAAGTTCATGGGATCATCTTCTTCAATCTTCATGAATACTTTATTTTCTGGCTGCTACAGAGCTATTAAAAAGAATGATTGAGGCACACGGCAGGCCGGGTATATTTTATGAAATATCACCTTTAAAGAATTTGAGTACGCCATTTTCATAATGAGTTTTCTAGTACCTAATCCTCTTCTCTATTACTACATTTAAGAAGTGGATTGATCTGGGAAGTGCCCAAGGTGCAGGTAATGATACATTTTGCCAGGCGCAGGCGGTGATAATGGATCACGTTTTGGCGAGGAGGATAATGGATGGGTGCCCAGCGGAGGTGCGTGCAGGAGTGGGCGGTGTCCGTCCAGCCCCGATGGGGGCCTGTGCTGAGTCAGGTTCCTGTCCTTGCTTGGTGACTCTCCGGACTCCAGTTCCAGGCTGGCGAGGAAGGCGTGGAGGCCAGAAAAGGAGAGGACGAGAAGGGGGACTGGGGACGTGGGAGCTGAGATGGGGAAGGGCTCAGGGGTCTTGGGCCAGTGGGGAGGGGTCTGTAGGCTCAGCTGTAGGGAGAGGCTGGAGTTGCCTGGTGTGGGGTAAACGCCCCTGATAGCGGTAGCTTAAGCATGCCCTTAGAATGCCCCTGTAAGGCAGACGCACCTGAAGGTGGGTTCTGAGCTAGGGAATCCGGGAGTGGCCAACCCGGAGGTTCATTCCTTGTCTATAGGAACATCTGAGACCCCCGCCCATCCCGTGGAAAACAGGATTGAGGCTGTGAATGTTGCCACGTGGAGGTTGTTAAGTGGAGGACACTAATTGAAAACGACGTATAAACTGCATGCTCTCTGCCGTGGTTGTGGTTCTCCTGTCCGGCCTGCCGCACCTAGACTCTCCACCTTGTATGTAAGCCCCTGGTAACCCCAAGGCTGGTTTGCTGGCTCTAGGTGTCTTCTTCAGCCTCTAGAACCTGGTGCCCACCCTACTGAGGTTGACACAGGTTCAGCACAACACCTGGTTTGCCCTGAGCCAGGATCAGATGGGTTTGGGGGAAGGGTACAGGATGGGGGAGTCTCTGAGCCCATGAGGAAATTGATGAACAGCAGCAGGACAGGACCTGCAACAGCCCCGGCCAAGGGCCTGGCCACAGCAGTCCCACTCCTGACTCCAGCTCCCTCTCTGGGCCTGTCTCCCAGGCACAGTGGTCTTTGGGGCTGGAGGAGACGGCAGATGAGGAAGGGGTTGCGGGCAGGTGAACTCATTTCAGAGTCAGCTGGGCCAAGGGGTCCCTGCCAGGATGGAGTGCCGGGGTCATCTGGTGTGTGGTCATGATGACAGCAGGGTCAAGGGCTAAGGTGTGACATGACAAGCCTGGCCAGGGGAGCCCAACCCCAGGGTCATGGCCCTGTCTCCTTGCCTCAGGTGCTGCCTGGGGGCGTCGCCCTGGCCCTGCTAGGCCTGGCCTTGGGAGTCACAGCCCCAGTGGCTTCCTGAGATCCTTGGCTTTGGCCCTGGGCAGGGCAGGGCAGCCTGCGGGGAGAGGCAGAGAGAGGCGCCCCCGCGCCACCCCAGGCTGGATCTCAGCTCCGCCACTTGGCCAGGCTTTCCTCCCAAGGCTTCAGCGGCAGCAGCCGTCATAATTAACCCGGCTAATTAATCAGGGCAGGACGGATTAATTGAGATCACAGGAGACCAGGAGAGCAGGTGCGGCTTCGGGGCTGATGGGATAACGAGCTCTCTGGACGCCCAGGGGGCCTGGCCCTGCCCAGGGGAGCCCTGGGCTCGCTCTGCGGTGAACTGCACCAGGCAGTGGCCCCAGGGACCCCACCCTACTGGGGTGTCCCGAGCCCGCTATGGCAGGCTGGCAGGCAGAGTCTCCCTCGTCCCCGCCGCCAGGCCCCAGCCTGGTGGAACCACGAGTTCCATCTGTGGCCCGTGAGAAAGGAAGCCCCAGGCTGCCAGGGGCCGCTGCACAGAGTGGCAGGTAGGGTCAGGCACTGGAGCTCTTTCCCTACACCCGAGAGCAGGTCGCCTGCTGCCGCAGAGGGCCTGGGAAGGCACTTGTATCAGGGGCTAAGATGCCCTGAGAGAGGCCCTTCCTAAACCACAGAAGGGCTCAGCGGGATTCCTGCCGGCGAGTGCTGTGGCCACTTTCTGATTCCTAAATTCTCTAGCAGCTTCCATGATGAGGAGAATTTGGAAGATGCCTGACAGAGGCAGGGGTCCCAGTGAGGAGGCTTTGTCTGCAGCCCAGGCAGGTGGGTGGCTTGGACTTGGGCAGTGGCAGTGGAGGTGGAGAGGCGCCTCTTGGGTGGGAAACTGGAACTTTTGGATGGACTAGATACGGTGGATGAGGGGCAGAGGTCAGGGTGATTGCTACATTTCCAGGAGGTTCTGCTCCTGGGATGGGGAGCGTGGAGTGGGTTAGAAAGGCAAGAAGATGAGTTTTGGTTCTGGATGACAATCTCAACTGCCTTTTAGACTCTGTCACTGCTGTCTTGTCCCAGCTCCCCCTCTTCCTGTTTCCCAACTTGTCGGGCTCTGGGTCACTGCAGTCCACCCATGCCCTGGTCCTGGCTGGCTGGTGCTGCCTCCAGAGAACTGTTCCTCTCAATCTGTTCTAAGCTTCCCTTGCCAAGAAGCCTTCCCTGCTCCAAGGGAGCATGGGCCTACCTCTTCTGAGATCCCACCAGATCTTTGTGCCTTTGCTCATAAATGCCCTTCCCTCCCTGAAACCAGGTGAGCTCCTACGCAACCGTGAACACCCAGGGCTAATCTCATCTCTTCCTCTTCATTTGTCTGGGTTCTAGTAGCTTCTTCCTTGGAGCCTCCATTACACTTTGTATGACTCTGGCAACCACATGTCTGTCACCTTAAAGTTACTTTTGGAATAAGCTTGGTAATCGAAATTGCCAACTTATCGTATTGCTTAATCCTTATATAGGTATCATAAACTGTATATTCTTTTTTTTTTTTTTTTTTTTTTTTTTGAGACGGCCTCACTCTGTCACCCAGTCTGGAGTGCAGTAGCTTGATCTCAGTTCCCTGCAACCTCCATCTCCCAGGTTCAAGCAATCCTCCCACCTCAGCCTCCCTAATAGCTGGGATTACAGGTGCATGCCGCCATGCCTGGCTAATTTTTGTATTTTCTTGTAGAGATGGGGGTCTGTCTATGTTCCTCAGGCTGGTCTTGAACTCCTGAGCTCAAGTGATCCACTCACCTCAGCCTCCCAAAGTGCTGGGATTACAGTCGTGAGCCACCGCACCCGGCCCATTTATTCCTTTAAAGCAGGGTTTTTCAACCGCATTACTATTGACGTTCGGAGCCGGGTGGCTCTTTGTTGTGGAGGGGTCCTGGCATTGTAGGATGTCTAACAGCATCCTGCTCTCTACTCACCAGATGCCACTAGCACCCCCGAGTTGTGTCAAACAAAATGTCTCCAGGCATTACCAAGTGTCCCCTGGGGGGCAAAATTATCCCCTGTTGAAAACTTGTTAAGACACGAGAAAAGCAAGTGGGACATGAGAACCCCAAAACCTGACAGGCCCGATGCTGCTTTGGGGTGTGGATTTTGAGAATATGAACCTTCGGTGCTTCCTAAATACAGAGGTTCTCAGCTTTTGTTATGTGCACATGGCCCTAAAAGCACATACACACACCGAGAGGAGACTCAGCGACGCTATCCAAGTGAGCCCCACACTGGGCCAAGTCCCCTCTGCAGTAGCATGGATGAAAACGACATGTAGGCCAGGCACGGTGGCTCACACCTATAATCCCAGCACTTTGGGAGACTGAGGAAGGCGGATCACCTGAGGTCAGGAGTTCGAGACCAGCCTGGCCAACATGGTGAAACCCCATCTTTACTAAAAACATAAAAATTAGCTGGGTGTGGTGGTGGGCACCTGTAGTCCCAGCTACTTGGGAGGCTGAGGCAGGAGAATCGCTTGAACCCAGGAGGCAGAGGTTGCGGTGAGCCGAGATCGCACCACTGCACTCCAGCCTGGGTGACAGAGCGAGACTCTGTCTCAACAACAACAAAAAACCATGTAGATGTTTACTCAGGGGAATGCTGCAGCCGTAAGCGTGAACGACCGGCTCCGCGCACATGGGACGCACCATGGATGAGCCTCACGACAGAAGAGAAAGCGGCTGCCCCAACCATTGTGCCCTGGCTGGCTTCATTATGGAGGGTTCTATGATGGTAGAAGTTGGGTGACTGCTGTGTCTGGGGATGGTGACTGAAAGAGGGTTCCGGGGTCCAGGGGGTGGTGGTAAACTTCTTGGTCTGGACGCTGGCTTCAGGGATGTGTTCATTTTGTTAGAATTCTTTGGGCTGAACACTTAAGGTTGACATTTTTTTCTGTATATGTGTTATGCTTCAATAAAAAGTATGCTTAAAAAATAATACTAATAATACTGGCCCAGTGCAGTGACTCACGCTTATAATCCCAGCATTTTGGGAGGCTGAGGTGGGAGGATTGCTTGAGCCTAGGAGTTCAAGAGCAGCCTGGGCAACACGGGGGAGACCTCATCTCTACAAAAAATACAAAAATTAGCTGGGTATGGTGGCATGCGCCTGTGGTCCCAGATACTAGGGAGGCTGAGGAAGGAGGATGCCTTGAGCCTTGGAGGTTGAAGCTGCAGTGAGCCGTGATCATGCCACTATACTCCAGCCTGGGTGACAGAAGGACATCCTGTATCAAAAAAAAAAAAAAAAAAATCGCCTTAAAAACGAACATCTTTTGTGCAAAAGTTAAACTATCACATTATAAATGAGAGAGTTTGGCTAGCTGAAAACGAACAAATATATGAATTCCTAAATTTTACTTCCCTTTTATACACAGTTTCTGATGCTCTACTTCCAGCATTTTTCTTCTCATCCTTTAACTTTGTTTTTTTGCTTTCATGATTGATGCCTGATGCCTGACTCCAGCTGTGGAGGGGCCGATGGACCACTTTTACAGCCTGGGATCTTCATCTGCATCTCAAATGTGTGATCATATGTTTCTTACCCCTAGGTTGGCAAGCTTATTAAAAATATTAGCATTTATATGCTAAAAAAATTATGAAGGCAACATGAAAAGACTCATGAACTTACAAAGGTTTAGAACAGTTTTTTGCATGTTGCCCTCGTGAAATGCAGGGAGGACTGCAAGGGACACCGTTGGAACAAGCTGGTGCCACTAGCTGATGCATAAATGCTGGAATTATCAGTTGGGTAAAAAGCAAGATTATTTTTTGGGATGACAGATGAAGGGATGGTTTGAAATGTAAATTAGATAAATTGAATGATGTACGTCATTCAAATCATGGGTCTTATTTACAGGGGGCTGGATCGTTTCATTTCTTTTTTTTATTTCATCTTTTTTTTTTTTTTTTTTGAGACAGAGTCTTGCTCTGTCACTCAGGCTGGAGTACAATGGCACCATCTTGGCTCACTGCAACCTCTGCCTCCCAGGTTCAAGCAATTCTCCTGCCTCAGCCTCCTGAGTAGCTGGGATTACAGGCGCTTGTCACCACACCAGGCTAATTTTTGTATTTCTTTTTTTAGTAGAGATGGAGTTTCACCATGTTGGCCAGGCTGGTCTCCAGCTCTCAAGTGATCCACCTGCCTCGGCCTCCTGAAGTGCTGGGATTGCAGGCGTGAGCCACCGCGCCCTGCAGGGGACTGGATCACTTCTATCGGCCCCAAACATGGGACAACTCGCATGCTGTAAGCAAAACCCTCCCTGGGGACTTTGACCTCCTCCTGTTGTGACCACTTCTCTGCTCCCCAGAGAGTTGTCCTCCCTTCCTGCTGCCTCCACTCCAGTTCTACCCTCTCCACTCAGGCTGTCCTTGCTCTCCCCTGAAGCGGGGTCATTCTTGGCTCAGTCCGTAAGTCCTGCGAGGGTTACCTTCAGAATCTATCCAGAATCCATGCACACCTCACAGCCGCCACCCTCGCGTCTGTGTGGACGACTGCAATGGCCTGGCAGCTGGACCTTGCTTCCACACGCCCCCAGCCCACGGTCTAGTCCGCACTCAGCAGCAGGCATCTTTTCTTTTTTTCTCTTCTCTTTTCTTTTCTCCTTCCTTCCCTTTCTTTTTCTTTTCTTTTCTTTCTTGACGGAGTCTCACTCTGTCATCCAGGCTGGAGTGCAGTGGTGTGATCTTGGCTTACTGCAACTTCTGCCTCCCAGGTTCAAGTGATTCTCCTGCCTCAGCCTCCCAAGTAGCTGGAATTACAGGCATGTGCCACCATGCATGGCTAATTTTTGTTTTTTTTTTTTTAGTAGACACAATGTTTCACCATGTCGGCCAGGCTGGTCTCAAACTCCTGACCTCAGGTGATCCGCCTTCCTCAGCCTCCCAAAGGGTTGGGATTACAGGTGTGAGCCACCGCGTCTGGCCATCATCAAGGATCTTTCTAAGTGTTCATCAGATAAGGCAGGCACTTTTCAGCTCCAACCTCCTGATCCCAACAAGATCCAAATCCCGGCCATACCCCACTAGCCTCTCATGATTGGGCCTGTGGGTCTCTCCCACCCATCTTCTTCCTCCAGCAGGCTCAGGGCCTTTGCACCTGCAGATACACCCTTCCCTCTCTGATCCCTTCCCGTGCTCAGTAGCATCTCCTTAGAACCGTCCCTGAACACTGGTCCTGGAGGTTCCTCCCAGCACCCTTAATCTCCTTTTCCCACTGCTATGATTATTTGCTTTCTTTCTCTTTGAAGCCCCAAGTCCATCATCACATCATATTTTATATGTGTTTGGATCTCTCTCGCTAGAATACACACCTCCAAGGCAGAAGGCTTTGCCAGTCTTGTCCTGGAACAGAGCCTGGGTGTAGGAGGTCCTGCCCGCCCTACTCTGGAGGCAGACAGAGCTGGCTTTGAGTCCCGATCTGCCACTCACAGACTGTGCTCCTGGGCATGTGACCTCACTTCTCTCAGCCTCAATTCCTCATCTGCAAAATGGGTTAATAATAAGACCTACCAGGGGAGATGAGGCGAGATGTACTCATGATGGAGAGATCCTGAGACAGGAAAGAAACTCACCAACACTGCGAGTGGCCATGGAATAAATGAGTGGGCCGAGAATGATCCGTGGGTTGGCAGCTGATGGATCTGAGGGAGGGAAAGGGATTGAGACAAACTCAATTGAGTGCTGGTTGTGATATGCAGCATCTCTGGGGATCCTCACGACAGTGCATGAGGTAGACACCATCCTACAGGTAAGGAAACAGCTCAGAGAAGTGAAGGAACTTGTCTTAGGCCACACAGCTGGGGAGAGCTAGAGATGAGCCCCCAGCCTGGGGCTTCAGTGGTGGTTGGGCAGCTGGGCCCAGGGATGCTAATTACGGCCATGGGTTTAGTGTAGACTTGTGGGTCACAACCTCTTCCCTGCTCACATCAGCCACCTGGTTCTGAGGATATGATTGTCATGGGCTGGTGACGTGGAATAGGAAGAGGGGAGGCAGTTTGAAAAAGTCAACCCTGGCCGCCATGGTGTATCATGCCTGTAATCCCAGCACTTTGAGAAGCTGAGGCAGGTGGATCACCTGAAGTCAGGAGTTCAAGACCAGTCTGGCCAAATGGCAAAACCCCATCTCTACTAAAAATACAAAAATTAGCTGGGTGTGTTGGCAGGCACCTGTAATCCCAGCTACTCGGGAGGCTGAGGCAGGAGAATTGCTGGAATCCAGGAGGCAGAGGTTGTAGTGAGCCGAGATCGCACTATTGCACTCCAGACTGGGAGACAGAGTGAGATTCCATCTAAAAAAAAAAAAAAGTCAACCCTCACCTCACCCAGATTTGGATACATCCTCAGTTGAGGTACTGCAGATCTAGGGGCAGTCTCTAGTGGGAGGCCACAGGGCTCTACCTCATTCAACAATTGCATCAGTGATTTGAACGAGAACATAGAAGCTATGTCAAGAACCTCTGTGTGTCTGTGTAGGAACAGGTTTCAGGAACTTGTTGGAGGGGAGAAAGTAGAATTGATTAGCTCTAAGTCAAATCTAAATAAAAAATACTGAGCATATTGGGTGATGGGCTGGGTGGACTCAGATAAAATTAAACAGTGAGAAACACAGAACCCTGCACCCAGGTCCCCGAACCCAACTGCACACCTGAGAGACAGGTGGGCAAACCCTGTAGTGCCCAAGTGCCCAGGCAGATGCCCCTCGATCTGAGCAAAGTCTTTACCCTCCTCTCCCCTTGTGAGCAGGATGAGGGTGGTGAAATTCAATGAGAAGAGAGTCAAGGGGATGAGTACTCAGACTATTGAACAACTTCCCAAACAGGTTGACTTTTGGAATACATATTTCCATGAAGGCAGGTCTCTCTTGGAATGCCACAGGGCTCTAGGATAGACCACCATGTTGTAAAAAACAAGCTTTTGGATAAACTTTTCCTGGACAGGCTGGTTGAGTTGCGAGTTTGCGTAGACAGGAGAGGGGACACTGAAACATACTCCTGCAAGGACGAGGGTGGCTCAAGGTGTGCTTGTTAGTACTCCCTGGCCTGAAGCAGGGCTGGGGTCTCTCCTTGGTGAAGTTGATGTCTGTGGTTTCTCAGGGGGGTCTACCTTAAAAGCCCTCAATGTCCCTGCCTGCCTTGGTTACAACTGCAGGTGCCTGGCCCATCACAGGAGCTCAATGGATGAATGGAAAGTGATCTGTAAACTTGGGGGCCCTCCATCTCGGGGTGTGGTGCATGTGCCTGCATGTATCCATGTGTGCGTGCATGCATTTTTATATGTGTGTGTGTGCATGCATGTGTATGTGTGCATGCATGCATGGATGTGTGCGTGTATGCGTGTGTGTGCATTCGTGTGTGTGTGCATGCCTGTGTGCGTGCATGCATGTGTATATGCGCATGTGCATGCATGCGTGTATGCATACATGTAAGCACATGTGCATGCATTTGTGTGTATGTGTGTGCACGCCTGTGTGTGCATGCGTGCATGTGTGCATGCATCTGTGTGTGTGCATGCGTGTGTGTATGCGTGTGTGCATGCATGCATGTGTGTATGCGTGTGTGTGTGCATCCATGCGTGTGTGCGCGCATCCGTGTGTGTGCGTGCGCATCCATGTGTGTATGTGTGTGTGCACGCCTGTGTGCATGCATGTGTATGTGTGCATGCATGTGTGTGCGTGCATGCATGCATGCGTGTATGCATGTGTGCGTGCATTCATGTGTGTATGAGTGTGTGCATGTGTGCATATGTGCGTGCATCCGTGTATGTGTGTGTGTGTGCGTGCAGGTGTGCAGTCTCCTTTTCCTGTTACCTTTCTTCCCCAAGGCTGGGCTGGTGCCTGGAGGGTGGGGTCAGGCCTGGCAGTTCCACCCCGTGCCGGTGGTGACAACACAGATCCTCCCGTCTCCACTAGCATTTACTTTAATTGCCCGAAAATTGACGATAGATGCAAGGAAAATAATGAGGCCTAATTATGTTAATTAAACGGCTAATTCATTAATTAACGCACTCACATCCTTGGCTTGGAGAGCCCCTTCATGGTGGCCGGTGGGTTGGTTCAGTTCCAGCTGGGGAGGAGGGGCCCTGCCTGGGGGCCAGGAGTTGGGTTGCCCTCCTGGGCGGGGGCCACAGAAGCTGTGCTGCCAGGGGTACCTCAGCTGCTCCTCCTTGGATACTCCCCGTTCTGAGCCCCTGGGGGCTGCTCCCTTACAGTCTGCAGTTTACAAGAGTCTGGGAAGGGGCTGGTGGGCAGAGCTGGGCCTGGGTCTGTTTTCCCCAGGAGCCTCCTGGTGACTTCTTGGTGGCCTCCCAGCCCGGAGGAGGTGGTGTGGATGGGGAGAGCCCCACGGAGAGAGAGTGGGCAGGTCCGTCCAATGGGGACAGCTCAGGTGGCTGCAAGACCCACAGACAGAAGGACATGTTGCCCAGGAGAGTGGGACGAGCCTCTGGCTGGGACGGTCCAGGAGCCCCTTCTGCCCTTGAGGGACCACCTGGTATCTAGACCCTTGTGGATAAGAGCAGGGTAGCAGAGGCCTGGAAGCTGTTGGCAGCTTGGCCCCTGATTTGCTGTGACCACAGAAGGGTTGACCATGGCTCACAGGACACAGACTAGCTCCTCACCATGCCTTCCCCACGGCCTGCGTGGTGGGCTGTGCCCCGTGAGCAGCCTCAACTCCTGTTCTCTGCCTCCCTTTGCTCCTCTTCCTCAACCTTGAGATCTCAGCCTCCAGTCTGTCTTTGAGTCAGAAACCCTAATAGGCCCTCCCAGAACCCTGTTTTTTTGTGTGTTCACAGTCCTTGGCACCGTTTGCAATGGTAGGATTATGTGTAATCCATTCTGTTTCTCTCTCCCCAACAACCTCCTGGGCCCTGCAGAGTCCGCAGAGGATCTAACTCCTTGCTGAACCCCTAGGACCTAGCTCGGAGCCAGGCACGCAGTAGGTACTCACGAGCTGTTTGGAGAAGAAATCACCCGTGAATGTCAGAGTCTGTGGCATGAGGGGCTTTGTCACCAAGCCCTGCTCCCGCTACCTACCAACACCGTCACAGCCAGTACCATATCCTTCTTCTTCTTCTTATTTTTTAGAATGAGTCTCGCTCTGTTGCCCAGTCTGGAGGGCAGTGGCGTGATCTCGGCTCACTGCAAGCTCCGCCTCCTGGGTTCATGCCATTCTCCTGCCTCAGCCTCCCGAGTAACTTGGACTACAGGTG
This sequence comes from Pan paniscus, assembly GCF_029289425.2. Lineage (NCBI taxonomy): Eukaryota > Metazoa > Chordata > Mammalia > Primates > Hominidae > Pan > Pan paniscus. The sequence continues at coordinate 13,329,910 of NC_073260.2, read as the reverse complement.
CCCATCACCACACCTGGCTAATTTTTTGTATTTTTAGTAGAGATGGGGTTTCACTGTGTTAGCCAGGATGGTCTCGATTTCCTGACCTCATGATCCACCCACCTCGGCCTCCCAAAGTGCTGGGATTACAGGCGTGAGCCACCACGCCCGGCCAGCCAGTACCATATTATTAAAACCATCTATCTCTGGGTCCTTGCTCAGGGCCTGTGAAGTAGGGCTGAATTTCATAGTCACACACTCAGATGAATAACGATGTCACTTGAGGCCATGTGGAGAAGAGGTTATGGGTGGGGTCTCGGCGTTGAACACTGACTTCACCACTTCCAGGCTGTGTGACCTTATGTGAGTGTCTTAACCTCTCTGGGCCTCAGTGAGTGCTCCTTTCTCGCAGGTGTTGTGGGCTTCAAGTCAGACACTGTGCAGAGTGCATGGACTGGGCCTGGCAGACGCAGTGCCCAATCATTTAGCTTCTCTACTTTCTTCATTTTCCCTACTACTTTCATTTTGAACAAGATCTTATTCTTCCTGATGCCAAAAATATAATCCAGGTAAAGCTGGTCAAATTCAGGATTTCTCCGTCTGGTGGAAATGTTCATCACAGGAATGGGTTTGCTCGTCCCCCGTCCTCTTCTTGGGGTGGGTGCTAAGCTTCTTATCAAAACACCCTCCCATGTGTGGAACCAAGCAGACAAGGTTGATTAAAACACCGCAATCAGAAAACCTGACTGTGTGCACCAGGGCGGACTAGAAACCACTCCTCCTGGTGTGCGTCAGGGTAGGGAGTCAGATCACGCCGGACTTTATGTGTTTTTGATGCTGGTGTCATGGGTTTTTGGCTTCATTTTGATTTTTAAAAATATTGCTGAGTTTTGGATGGGACGTGGTGTCTCACCCCTGTAATCCCAGCACTTTGGGCCAAGGCGGGTGGATCACCCAAGGTCAGGAGTTCGAGATCAGTCTGGCCAACATGGTGAAACCCCGTCTCTAATAAAAATACAGAAATTAGCTAGGCGTGCTGCTCGCCTGTAATCCCAGCTACTCGGGAGGCTGAGGCAGGAGAATCTCTTGAACCCGGGCAGCAGAGGTTGCAGTGAACCAAGATCACACCATTGCACTCCAGCCTGGGCAACAGAGCAAGACTCCATCTCAAAAAAAAAAAATTGCTGAGTTTTTGACGCCCCTTAAATTTTGTCTCACTCTAATCCTCGCCTCCAAGGCCCTTCCTCAGCTGCTTCCCTCTTCCTCCCCTCCCCTACTCCCTTCCTCACCTACCTCCCCCAATGTCCTTGTGACCTCCTCTGATCTCCAGTTCTCACAAGAGGCTGCTAGGAGTGGGCATGCCGGTGGGACCCAGGAGGCGCCAAATTTCTCTTCTTTGGGACCCCAAACCCATCTTTTGAGGTCTTGGGTCACTTTTCTCCACTTCACCCAGGAATCTTCTTGGAGAAGAGTGGGTAGGGGAAGCAGCGTGTGGAGGCCAACCAACCCCTCTCCTCTTTCCTCCAAGTTGCTCTTGCCTGCTGTCTGCCTCCACTGGGGGCAGGAGTGGGGTCAGGGGATAGATGGGTGGGGAGCAAGCTGGAGAGGTATTTTGCCTTCTCTCATTTGCCTTCCAATCACCCCTGCTGAGTTCTTGCACCGAGGTTTGACACCAAAGCTAGGACTGTGGCATCTTACTTCTTTGGTTTCTCCATGGATGATTCCTAAAGCCAAGTAGGGCCCTCCTGGCTGGGTGGCTTGATGACGGACAGCCAGCAGGAAACAGGGAACATGGGCTCCAGCCCCTTCCCCCACAGCATCCTGCTTCCCCTGGCACCTGGGGCCTGGCTGGAAACTCCTTCAGCTGCCCTGGAGGTGGCTTGAGGACAGAGCCTCCCTCCAGCCAGTCGTGGCTGGGGAGACCACTCCCCAAGGTCCTTGGGGTCAGCCAACCACACATACAGGGCCTCCAAATTGCAGCCACCCAGGATCAGAGGGCGAAGGTCTTGCAGGGAGGGGAGAGGAGGGGAGCTCCGGCAGGTGCCAGGTGGAATTCAGCACCGTTTTCCAGGAGAGGGAATCGATTGCTTTATTGCTGAGACTTAATTTGAAGAAAGTGAAACTAAAGCTTCATAAGAAATATGATTATTATAAAATACTTAAGCCTCTGCCTGGGGGTCCTGAGCCCTGCTTGTCTCAGCCCTGTCTGGGATAGCAGGAACCACAATCTCACTCTCTAATTGGAATGGATTTCAAAAGTGCAATAAAAGCAACCACCTAGATGTAGGAACCTGTCGCTTGGAGCTGTCTCTGGGCAGACTTGATGAATGTGGGAATTGTACAGAGCTCTCATCTCCCGATCTCTGCCCCCCAGGCCTTCCTCCCCTCCAAGAGTTGATAGTAATAACAATGATAATAATCACAATAAAAGCAGCTGAACATTTAGTGAGCATTCACCCTACACTGAGCTCAGCCTTTGTAGGCACTGTGACCCCACGAGGAAATGTATTAGTCAGCTATGACCACAGACTGCTGCATAACAGGCAACCCCGAAAAGCAGCTGCTTAAAATAGTGATCATTTATTTCCCAGATTGCCTGGGAGTTAGCTGATCTTTTTTTTTTTTTTTTTTTTTTGAGACAGAGTCTCACTCTGTCATCCAGGCTGGAGTGCAGCAACATGATCTGGGCTCACTGCAACCTCCACCTCCCAAGTTCAAGTGATTCTCCTGCCTTAGCCTCCTGAGTAGCTGAGGTTATAGGCACATGCCACCATGCCCAGCTAATTTTTGTAATTTTTTTTTTTTTTTGAGACAAGAGTTTCACTCTTGTCACCCAGGCTGCAGTGCAACGGTGTGATCTCACCTCACTGCAACCTCTGTCTCCCCAGTTCAAGCAATTCTCTTGCCTCAGCCTCCTGAGTAGCTGGGATTACAGGCGCCCACCACCATACCCTCCTAATTTTTTTTTTTTTTTTGTATTTTTAGTAGAGATGAGATTTCACCACGTTGGCCAGGCTGGTCTCCAACTCCGACCTCAAGTGATCTGCTCGCCTTGGCCTCCCAAAGTGCTGGGATCACAGGTGTGAGCCACTGTGCCCGGCCAAGTTAGCTGTTCTTGTCTGGGCCCAGCTGGGGCAATTAGGCTCTGATCCACGGGTTCCATCCTCTTCCTGGGACCAGCACCAGCAGGGGCACATTCTTCTCAGGTAGATGGCGGAGGCACCAGAGAGCACATGGAAACACCCGAGGCCTCTTGAGACCTAAGCCCCAAAGTGGTTCTCCGTTCTTCCTCATTCTGTTGCCAAAGCAAGTCAGACCCTAAGTTCAAAGTGAAATGTGGAAACAATTCCTTGCCTAATCTTTAGCGAGAGACATGGCAAAGTCACATGCAATGAGTGTGGCTACCAGGAGAGGTGAAGAACTGGGCCCACGAATGCAATCTATCACAGGTAGGTTACCACTATTATACCCATTTTACAGATGAGGAAAATGAGGCTCTGGGAGGGAAAGCTGCTCATGCACGGTCACAGGGCCACGGTGGAGCTGGGATTCAGAGCTAGGCCTTTGTGCTTCCTGAGTCTGTGGTCCTAGTGACCCCTTTTCCATCTGTGCTTGAGCCCACCCTGACCAGGGGAGTTTGTCAGAAACCAGCCTATTTGGAAGCCAGACACATGGCCTGGTCCTACCAGCAGCTGAGGCTCCGAATGCCCCTGATATCCTGCCCCACCCCACCCAATTCTTTTTTTTTTTTTTTTTTTTTTTTTTTGAGATGGAGTCTTGCTCTGTCACCGAAGCTGGAGTGCAGTTGACTTGATCTTGGCTCACTGCAACCTCCGCCTCCCGGGTTCAAGTGATTCTTTTGCCTCAGCCTCCCGCATGGTTGGGATTACAGGCATCTGCCACCACGCCAGCTAATTTTTGTATTTTTAGTAGAGCCGGGGTTTCACCATGTTAGCCAGGCTGGTCTCGAACTCCTGACCTCAGGTGATCCACCCGCCTCGGCCTCCCAAACTGCTGGGATTACAGGCGTGAGCCATTGTGTCCGGCCCCAATTCTCATTAGACCAGGAATGGACACTCCCTTGTTCAGTTTTCACTCTGCCCTCTGAGGGGAGACCTGGTGTCCCCAACTGGTAAAGGGTGGGGCAGGATGCAAATCAAGCCCCTCAGAACTTCCCCGGTACCACGACCCCACACGTAGAACGGAAACCTTGCTCCTAGCTCAGCCCTGCACAGGGCTGCCAACCTGAGACTCAACAACCTCCTCCCAACTTTCCAGCCTGCCGTGGGACCATGGCGCCTGCCTGATGGCAGAATGGTCTGCTGCCTGGGTTTCCTGCCTCCCAGCCTCCTTTGGGGGCACATCTGGGGCATATGTTACCCTCGGTGTCCTGGTCCCTCCCCTGGGGTCCCCAGGAACCTGGCCAGTAGAATCTGTGCCCAGAAACACGCGGCTGTGTGATGCTCAGGGACTCACAGACTCTCCCCACCTGACTCCTTTTAAAGCTTTTTATTCTCGATTACCCAAGTAATACGTGTTCATTGCAGGAAAATTAGAAAATACAGAGAAGCATAAAGAAAAAAAAATCAAGTGTAACCAGTTTAGAGGCGTCTGCACTCATTAGGGGTATAAACATGAAATGGTTTTATTTTTCCCAATAACTGCCACACTCTGCTCTCTCTAAACCACCCTGTCTCCCTTCCTGCTGGGTGGTGAGTCCATAAATGACATCTCAGTCCGATTCCATAATTTTCCACTTTGGGTTATTAATACTGGCTCATTCTGGCATCGAAGACTCAGTCCCATGTATTTTAAAACTCCAACCCCACATTCTATTCAAAGTTTGTCCTCCTGTCCCTTCGACCCCCGCAACCCTTTTGCCCTGGGGGGCAGGCTGGTCCACAGTCTAGCAGCCTGGGGGGGAGATGCCCCCTTTCTCCCCACTCCTTCCTGGAAGTGTCTGGCTCTGGCATTGGGGAGACAGGGCTGGTGCAGCCTCTTTGGGGCTTTTGGCTGCTGATGCAACTTGCAACTTGTCCCTGGGTGGACGGCCGTTCCACGGGGTCTCCCGGGTGAGCCAGGGACTCCCGCTGGCCTCCCTCTCGGGCCTTGCTGGCCCCTCATGATTCAGCCACACCTTGTGGTTGGCTCCCAGCTGCAGCTTCCTGCTGAGTCCTTTTGTGTAGTCCCTCTTCCCCAGGCTGCGGTAGCCCCCTCAATCCCGTGGCCCTAAAACTGCTCTGCCTTGGTGGTCCTCAGCTATTGGGCCTGGGGGCACCTGCTGCAGCTAGGCGCAGAGCTTAGGCCTGGGCACTTGGAGGTAGTCCTCGTACCCACCCCCTGGGCAAGCCCTACCCTCTCAGCCGTAAGCCCTTTTCCTGGACTCCATGCGTGCAGGGGAAGCCAGGCCGGTGGTCAGGCACTTGGCCAGGAAAACTGGTCTCCCCTTCTTGCAGGCACCTGGGCTGGAGGGGAGATGCCCTTGGACTTGGGGAGGAAGTAGCCAAACTCTCCACCTCCAAGTGGAGGAGACGGAAGGGAAGGACTGTGCCTCCCTCTCGCGCTTCTGTTACCTGTGTCTAAAGAAGGGGCTGCAGGCACGCTGAAGTGCGCTCCTGGCAGCAGGCGGTTCTGGGGTCTCTGATGCCTCCATCTGCCAAGGAGTCTCTTCTGGTGCCCTGGCCCAAGTCCTTTCACTTGGCAGAGTCCATCTAGGGGGTGACCACCCAGCACTGAGTGGTGGTCCTCCTCTGTCTCCAGAACCTTCTTCCCATCCCTGGGGGAATCCTTGGCAGTCCAGTTTATCCCATGTGCTGCTTTCCCCACCCTCCAGGCGGATTGGATCAGAGATGAATATCAGACCCCAAACGGGCCTGGGACAAGAGGTCTCTTCAGGGGCCAGGACCAAAGCTGGAGACCTTGGGAGTAGGGCCTTTGCGTCTCCCTGAGAGCTGGACCTCAGAAAGAGGAGGGGGAAGAGGGAAAGAGCCAGTTCTGAAGGCTGTCTAGCTTGCAGCTCTTGTCTCTCCGGGGTGCCTTGATATCCCCATGTCCCGGGGGGAAAATCCTTCTTGTGCCAGGTCAGTTAGAGAGGGTCTGTTGTTTGAAACAAGAGTTCTAACCAGTACCCAAATGCACGTGAAAGTCTATGCACCATGTTTTATTACATATGATTAAAATGGGATCATAGTTCCAACATTTCCCTAATGGTTTATTGATGTTAATAAGGATCCTGTGAAAAAATGGTTCTATACTCAAGTAAGTTTGGAAAACATTGGTTGAGTGAAATAAGTCAGATTTCGTTACCGCAGGACTTCTCAGAGCCTTTAACACGTCAGTGTGCATTTGTGACTATGCGTGTTGTATTATTCCGTTCTTATGCTGCTAATAAAGACATACCCAACACTGGGTAATTTATAAAGGAAAGAGGTTTAATGGACTCAAAGTTCCTCATGGCTGGGGAGGCCTCAAAATTGTGGCAGAAGACGAAGGAAGAGCAAAGGGACGTCTTACATGGCGGCAGACAAGAGGGCAGGGGCAGGGGAACTCCCTTTTATGAAACCATCAGATCTCGTGAGAGTATTCATTATCATGAGAACGGCATGGGAAAGATCCACCCCATGATTCAGTTACCTCCCACTGGGTCCCTCCCTCAACACGTGGGAATTATGGGAGCTATAGTTTGAGATTTGGGTGGGGACACAGCCAAACCATATCACATGTAGTTTCCCATACTTATTTGATCACATAGACTCTCTGAGAACAATGTTCTGCAGATAATAGCCTAGGGAATGCTAGATAATTGTATTAGACCATGATATGTTTGCCATTTTCCTCATCATCTCTACTAATAATTACTGAATACTTGAATTATTTCCATTCCTCCAGATGAGTAAACTGAGGCCCAGATAAGTTAAAAATTTGCTGATGTCACACAGAGAGGCGGGGCAGAATGGCCTGAGCCCCCTTTGAACCCCTAGATGGTGTTACTGGTTTCTCTACTTAAACTTGGACATCTTTTTTTTTTTTTTGAGACAGAGTCTCGCTTTGTCGCCCAGGCTGGAGTGCAGTGGCATAATCTCGGCTCACTGCAACCTCCTCCCCACCGGGTTCAAGCAATTCTCCTGCCTCAGCCTCCTGAGTAGCTGGAACTACAGGCACCTACCATCATGCCTGGCTATTTTTTGTGTTTTTGTAGAGACGGGGTTTCACCGTGTTGACTAGGCTGGTCTCGAACTCCTGACCTCAGGTGATCTGCCCGCCTTGGCCTCCCAAAGTGCTGGGATTACAGATGTGAGCCACCGTGCCAGGCCAACCTTGGACATCTTTTCCCATCTGCCAATAAGTCTTCACAAGTGGCATATGGCAGTCCCTCTAATGCCTGTGCCCGACTTCCTGGCCTGATCCTCCTTGATGGCTCTTTTCTTGGGTTTAACTCCGTGGGTTGCATTTCCTGCAGAGCCATTGGCTGCCTGCCACTACTGCCACCTTTGTCTTAGAGAAGCCTGCATCCCAGTTGCCAGGCCCTTGGGAGGACTCGGCCTTTCTGGGAAACGCCTGACTTGAAGGGTTGAGGCTCCCTGGGGATGGGTGTTCACCATGGTTCCTCATCCAGCCCCTTCCTGCATCTCCCCAAGAGCCTGCAGGGGCAGGCACGGAGGACCAGTCACACCCACAGGCCACCCTGGGCTCGCTCACCCTGGCCTTGCCACAGCAGATTGGATCACAGGCAGGCACGTGACACAGTCCTGGTTTGGAGTTGGGGTTCAGAACACCCCCCAGGCAGATCCCGAGGGTGCTGAGTTGGCACATGGGCACAGAGGAGCAGAAACACCCAGGGTGCAGAGGGCAGAGAGAGGGGAGGAGAGAGAGACAGCGACGGAGACTGAGAGAGGCGGGGAGAGACAGAGACAGAGAGGACGTGGCTGCCGGGGCTCCCCACAGCTCTCAGACCCAGTTCCAGTCCCTTACCAGGCCTGGCTGCGCTTCCCATCTTTAGGTTCTAGAAGATTCCCCTTTATGCTTCCAGTGAATTCCTTACTTCCCCTGACTTTTGTGTGTATATGCTTCTCTTAATTGCAGTCCAGGGGTCTGCTCAGGTTCTGTCTTGCAGGATTATGTCAGCTTCTCCACCACCCCTTGCTCCCTTGAAATTCCAAAGGACTGGGGGCTCCTCGGTGACAGCATGGGTGTCACTGCAGAGGGCTGGGGTGGGACAAAACCTTGGTCCTGTGCCAATGTGATGGGTGGGAGTCTCACTGCGGCCTCAGCCTCAGGCCCTACTGACCACAGTTTGGGTACAACCCCACCCCGGAGGGCCCTCAGGGATTTGCAGGCCTGGGGAGATGGTGAACCCTCCAGGTCTCCCATCAGAGGCACAGCTCCCACCTTGCCTTGGGCTCAGTTCTGCACCTCCCAGGTGAAGCAGCCAACACCCTGGCAGGAAGCTGATGGCAGGTGAAGAGGTTTTTGGCTTTGTGGGTTTTTTTTTGAAATAGGATCTTGCTCTGTTGCCTAAGCTGGAGTGCAGTGGTGTGATCACAGCTCGCTGCAGCCTTGACCTCCTGGAGGAGGTCAAGTGATCCTCCCGCCTCAGCCCCCCAAGTAGCGGAGACTACAGGTGCATGCCACCACACCCAGCTAATTGCTTTATTTTTTGTAGAGATTGAGGTATCACTATATTACCAGGCTGATCTTGAACTCCTAGGCTCAAGTGATCCTCCCACCTCGGCCTCCCAAAGTGCTGGGATTACAGGCACGAGCACCACACCTAGCAGTTGAAGAGGTTTTAATGAGGCTTTACTTAGAAAGGCATGGGCAGGCTCAGAGGAGACCAATGTGGATGGTCTCAGATCCCAACCGTGGGAAGTGACATTCCTCTCTAGGCTGAGGGACATGGGAAAAGAGCAGAGGGCTGTCCCTTAGCAGTAGCTGAAGGGAACGGTTTTCCTGGTGGGTCTTGTGTCTCTTGCAGAGGAATGAGGCACTGCCAACCCAGAGCCCAGCAGGGATAGAGCTGGGGGAATAAATGCCCCAATCCTTGTCCCCAGTGCCTGTCCCCATCTCCTGCCAGTGCTTCCCATAGGCTGAACTGACAGCCAGAGGGCAAGACAGCTGGATGCCATCCATGAAGGCCCACAGACCAGGGCAGAAAAGAGAGTGGCTCTTGAGGGGTGATGGAAGGCAGCCAGCTTAGGAGGCTCAGAGTCACCAATGCCAAGGGGGTCTCCTTAGGGAGTGGTTGCCTGCTAGCCTCAGGCTCAGATTTCCTGCCACTCCAACACCCTCCTTCCTTCCTGCACGCATAGAGCATCCTAAGGTGGCAAGATGATAAAGCTGCTTGTGGGTGAGACAGAGATCAGCCTCTTGGTCTACTGTTGGATCATCTTCCTTTTTCTCTTTGGGTAGCCTTACTGGTGCACTAGTCCAAACACCACTGCTAACTCCTTTAGGCACATACCAACACACGCCTGGTATCGTCTGGGGTGAACTGAGGTCCTGACAAAAAATATATGTGAAGCATCGGAGCTATGATTGGGATTCAGCAGCTGCTCCATAAGCGGTAGATCCTATGATTACTATTTATCCATGAAGAGCAAGAAGAAGAATCTATCACACTAAGAGCTCAGCATCCCAGGCCAGGGAAATACTGTTCTGCAAAGAAGTGAAAATCTTGCTGGACCATGAAGCATTAGATTGTGCTGTCCAGATAGGTTCATGGTTTTATACCCAGCTTGGGAAGTACAGGTCTTTAGGGTGGACTCTGAGAGGCCAGATTTGTACAATGACTCTCCAGCCTCAAAGATATTAGGTTGGCGCGGCTGGGCACGGTGGCTCACGCCTGTAATCCCAGCACTTTGGGAGGCCGAGGTGGGTGGATCACCTGAGGTCAGGAGTTCGAGACCAGCCTGGCCAACATGGTGAAACCTCATCTCTACTAAAAATACAAAAATTAGCAAGGTGTGGTGGTGGGTGCCTGTAATCCCAGCTACTTGGGAGGCTGAGGCAGAAGAATCGCTTGAACCCGGGAGGCGGAGGTTGCGGTGAGCCAAGATGGTGCCACTGCACTCTAGCCTGGGTGACAGAGTGAGACTGTCTCAAAAAACAAAACAAAACAAAAAGATATTAGGTTGGTGCAAAAGTAAAGGCTGTTTTTGCAATTTTAATAGCAAAAACCGAAATTACTTTTGCACCAACCTAATCAAATGACTTAGGGACTGATGGCCAGGCCTGGCATGTACCTGCTATGTGCCAAGCACTGTGCTAAGGGGTTGTCAGGTGGGATCCCCTGCCTCCTCATCACAGCACTTTGAAGGAGGTACCACTATGATCCTATTTGACAGATGAGGGAACTGAGGCTCTGAGGGCTGGAGGGACCTGCCCAAGGTCACCTGGCTGGTAAGTCCTACACTGAGTATCTCTCAGTTGTTTCCCAGAGATTGCCCATACCTCCTCACCCTGTCACCCTCTTGTCCCCACCTCCACTGCTAAATGGGCACGATGACAAATTCTTGTTGAATCAAAGAATAAATGAATAGATGGCCAGGTGCGGGCTCACGCCTGTAATCTCAGCACTTTGGGAGGCTGGGGAGGGCGGATCACCTGAGGTCAGGAGTTTGAAACCAGCCTGGCCAACATGGTGAAATCCCATCTCTACCAAAAATAGAAAAATTAGCCAGGTGTGGTGGTGTGCACCTGTAACCCCAGCTACTCAGGAGGCTGAGGCAGGAGAATTGCTTGAACCCAGGAGGTCGAGGCTGCAGTGAGCTGAGATCACACCACTGCACTCCAGCCTAGGCGACAGAGCGAGATTCCATCTTAAAAAAAAAAAAAAAGTGAATAAATGAATGAAAGCAAGGATTACACTCCTAATGCTGTAAACATTTATTTCAGGGCCGCTTCTGAATTCTGGAAATCTAACAAACCAGCCATCCATATCCCCATTTTCCAGATGGGGAAACCAAGCCCAAGGTCCCCAGAGAGGATGGAGTCCCTCCAGATGACTGAGTTGGGGACTCAGAGTGCAACTCTGGCCGCTGCCATGGCAGTGACTTTTGAGCCACAGTGAGGAAGGAGCCTGCTTGCTGGGCAGTTGTTTTCTCTTTTTTTTCCTTCCTCTCCTCTGGTCCCCATCCTGAAGGTAAAAAGTTCACGCAGGCGGCCATCCGTCCCAGGCTGTCAGGCAGCCATGTAATCTCTCTGTGGTTTTATTACTTAAAAACGGCGCAGCGTCCAGGCTGGGGAATTTTCCAAGGTGTTTGAGGCTGCCACGGGCCCCATTTATATTGTGCCTGAGTTTCCTTCCCAGTCTCCTTGAGACAAGTGACCAGCAGGCCCCGCTGTGAAGGCCGTATCAGTCATTTGCCAATAGGATCCGGGCTGTGAATTATCAGGGGATGGCTTGGCGGGGAGCTCGGGCCAGGGGGCGCGGGGTGACAGTAAACATGTCCCCAGAATGTGTCCCCCATCACTCACGGGCAGATAGCAGATCTAGGCACACACGTGGCCCCTATCTCTAAATCTTGGCCTGACCTGTGAGAGAGATGGAGGTGACTTTCAAGTGAGTCGGTCTGCAGGGAACTTGGACAGAAGTTTATGGCAGGCTGCGTTTCCCTGCCCAGCAGGGAAGGCTCCTGGTGCCGAGAGGCCAGCTGGAAAACACTGACCTTCTGGTTAATGAATTTATTCATCCATTTAGACTTTTACTCAACAAAAATTTATGATTGAGCCTCAGATATGAGAAGAGGATGTACATTTTGAGTTTCTTGGGAGATGCCAAATGAAAGTCTTTATTTTAGGGAGGAAAAGGGGCTCTGAAGTCAGGCTCCTGTTGTCCCCTCTCTGTGTTCCCTGGTCATCTTGTCCCAGCTCAAGGCCCCTGTGGGTCCACCCTCTCGCTCTGTCTGGGGCTGAGAGACTCACTGAGGGTTTGTGTCCAGGAGACACGGCAGCTGCCCTGGTCTGGGGGAAGTTTCTGTCCCAAGATAGCTGCCTGGGGTTAGCCTCTGCACTGGGGACATATCCACCGAGGTCAACAAATCCTTACAATAAGCCCATGCCGTACTCCATCTGTAAAATGATCACTCCATTTTCCAGATGGGGAGAGAAGTGTGGCAGGTTAAGAATTGCCTCAGATCACTCAGTGCGTCCATGCTAGAACTCACACTCGAACCCAGGTCGGTCAGCCCCGAAGCCCCGTGGGAGGAGGGTTCTGGCTGCTGTCTGCAGTCTTGGTGGCTCTGAGGATCCTGAGAACTTCTTGTTGACAAGTGTCCTGTCCTAATGCTGCTGACATCTGAGCATGGTGACTCCACCTACTCCAGCCCATGGAAAGCAGGGGAAGCTAGCACAGGCCGGAGACTGGAGACACAAAGGGGGCCTTAAAAATTAGGAAGAGGGGTGGGGTGCAGCAGCTCACACCTCTAATCCCAGCTCTTCGGGAGGCTGAAGGATCACTTAAGCCCAGGAGTTCAAGACCAGCCTGGGCAATATAGTGAGACCCCGTCTCTATCAAACATAAAAAAAATTAGCCAGGCATGGTGGCATGTGCCTGTGGTCCCAGCTAATCAGGAAGCTGAGGTGGGAGGACCATTTGGGCCCAGGAGGTTGAGGCTGCAGTGAGCTGTGATTGTACTACTGCACTCCAGCCTGGGTGACAGAGCGAGACTCTATATCTCAAAACAAAACAAAACAAAAAACAAAAAAGGCCAGGAGCAGTGGCTCACCCCTGTAATCCCAACACTCTGGGAGGCCAAGTCAGGAGGATCACTTGAGCTCAGGAGTTTGAGACCAGCCTGGCCAATGCAGTGAGACCCTGTCTCTACCAAATAATAATAATAATAATAATAAATGTGAAAAGCATAGGAAGAGGGGCAGAGAAAGGAGAAATAAGGTGTATAGGGCAGGGGGTGGGGGCCAGTGGCTGAGATGAGTCAGAGAGACAGAAGAAGGCAGAAAGGTGAGGCAAAGCTTCAGGAGATACGAGAAGGCTGAGCTTGAGACGCAGCAGGAGATAAGAGCCCTTACCAGTCTCATCCCCTGGCTTTGTGCTTTCAGGCCCTTTCCTGCCTTCTCTGTCTCTGTGTTTCTTTGCCTCTGGCTCCTTTGACTTCTGACCTTCCGTGGCTCCCAACCTTGCAGTTGCATAGCCTCAAACAAAGGACCTTACCTCCCCGGCCTCAGCCTCCTTGCCTGTCAAGTGGAGATAACAGTGCTGCTTTCCGTGAGGACTCTGCAAAGAAGGTGACCAACTGTTCTGGTTTATCTGGGATTGTCCTGATTTTAGCATGGACAGTCCCCTAACCTGGCAAATTCCTCAGTCCCTGACAAACAGGGCAGGTTGGTCTCTCCGGGAGCCAGTGGCTTGTGGTTCCCAGCCCTCGGCGCACAGTGGCTCTGAGGGGGCCTGTCTGGTCTGCCTCCCTCCTTACTTCTCTTTGGCCTTCTGGGTTCTGTTGCCCTCTCTTTTGTTGTTTCCGTCTTGTCTGCTGTGAATCTCGCTCTCTGCTCCTCGGATTGTCCCTTGCCTCCTAGCCTCTGTCTCTAACTCCTTCTCCCCATGTCTCTTGAGGATTCTCCCCTCCCCTCCCTCTGTCTCTCTCCCTCTGCCCCATCTCAGCCCGCTCCCTACCCTGAACACCCTGTTTCTCCTTTCTCTGTTCTGCTTCCTAATTATCAGGGACACCTTTTTGTCCCCAGTCTGTGTCTTGGGGCTGAGTTTCCTCCCCTTAGCATGGGCTGGATTGAGGGATGGAGGGGGAATGGCCAGTGGAGACACCCACGATCCCTTCACCGCGACCCCGAGATCCTGACCTGGGGGCCTGAGACCAGGCCAGGGTCCTACGGGCAGGTTCACGGCCAGCCAGAGGGACAGGACCAGGAGGGCCCAGCCTCAGCTCCCCAGGCTGGGGCAGCTCACCTGGCCAGGAAAGCGATTGGCACAACCTCCCCGGTGGCAGCCTTTAATGGCCTGTGTGTGTTCAGACAAGGACTGACTCTTTCAAAGATAATTTATTGGCTGATACCTCATTGCACATGGTAATAGCTTGTGCTTAAATAATAATAAGCTTGATTGCCGTGCAGTCGTTAAACTTTTTTTCCCCATTCAGTTTAACTGACCATTTTGTGTGTGGTTTGGAAGAAGAGGGGAGAGAGAGCCCCGTCATTATCCTGGGCCCGAAATGGGAGTTAATTTCTAATGAAGGTATAATTTTATTCCAATGATTTTACATTTAATTAACTAAAGCTACAAGTAATTTGAAATTATATGGTGATGGGGCCTCACGTTGGGGATCACAGAGGGCACAGTAGGGGAGCTGAGGGTAGGGGTGCCCAGTGAGGAAAGGTGGGTGAAGGGAAGGGAATCCAGGCCCCATGATGGGCGCCCAAGGCCCAGTACCTCTTCAATCTTCACCTTGACCCTTTGTGGTAGGAAGTACTATTGTTCCCATTTACAGACGGGGAAAGGAAGGCTCAGAGAAAGGAAGGAGTAGACCCTAGCTTTTGTCCTGTTCTTTCTCCCCCTCCCCTCCCTGTTCTGGAAAGAGCACTCGCCACCTATCCTACTCCCTGCCTTCACCATCGTATGGGGCTGCCATGTTGTTCCATGGTCCTGATCGTAGTATCATTGGGTTGGGCCAATGACTCCCTTCTCTGGGATTTTTGAACTTGGGCACGAGTCAGGCAGAGACCTTTTCATGCCTGAAGGATAAGATTTGCTTTTCTCTCTTATCTAATTTAACTTACGTTCAGTTCCGTAAGGGGCATAAATCAGAAGTGAACAGCTGGATGGAATTTTACATATGTTCACATGCATGTCACTGTCACTCAGATTGAGCACCGAGCAGGCATCCTTTTTCCTCTTCCCAGGCAATACCTCCCCAAATAACGGTGTGTGGTGTCTATCACCATAGCTCCGGTTCGCTTTTTTTAGACTTTGTGTAAGAATCAAAGAGCACATATTCTTTGATGTCTGGCTTCCTTCATTCAACGACCTTACTTCCTTGCACTTACCTTATGCTTGCAAAGTTATCCAAATTGTTGGATATCATAGTATCTTGTTCCTTTTCATTGCTATGCCGAATTCTAGTGTACAAATCTGTCATAATTTACTTATTCCTTCTCTCGTCAATAGGCATGTGTGTTGTCTCCAGTTTGGGTCTATTATGAACGTTTGTTATGAATATTCCAGGGTCTATCTTTTGGTGGGTATAAATACTTTTTCCTCTTGGGTATATATGCCAGGAGTGGAATTTCTTGGTTCTCTCTCTCTCTAGTAATGTTACCAAATGGTTTTCCAAACTGGCTGTACTGATCTGTATTGCTCTCAGCAAATGAGGAGAGTTCTGGCTTCTTCATATTTTTGTAACACTTGGTATTACCAGGTCTTTAAATTTTAGCCATCTGAGTGGGGAGAGTGTTTCACATTCAGGTTGCACTTTGAATTTTCCTGATGATGAATGATGTTAATGATGTTGAAGAAATTTTCTAGGCTTAGTTATTTGGATAGCCTTTTTTTGTGTGTGAAGTGCCTTACAATGGTCTGAATGTTTACGAGATCCCCAAAACTCATATGTTGAAATCTAACCCCCTATGTGGTGGTATCTTTGGGAGATAATTAGGACATGAGGGCTCTGTTCTTATGAATGGGATTAGTGCTTTTATTTAAAAAAAGGCCCAAAGGAGCTTGTTCACTCCTTCCACCATAGGAGGATGCAGAAGGGAGGCACCATCCCTCTATGAAGCAGAGCAAGCCGTCACCAGACACTGAGTCTGCTGGCATCCTGATCTTGGACTTCCCAGCCTCCAGAACCATAAGCAATACATTTCTGTTGTGTATAAGTTACCCAGTCTGAACTATTTTGTTGTAACACCCTGAATGGACTAAGACATGCCTGTTCAAGTCTTTTGACAATTTTTTAAAAATTGAATTGTCCAGTTTTTTCTTATTAATTTCTAGGAGTTTAAAAAATGTATTCTGAGGCTTGCTTTCTCTCCCTCTTAATGGTACCTTTTGATGACTAGAAGCTCTTAATTTTAATGAAGTCTAAAGGAAAAGGTACAAGCTCAGGGAGCAGAGTGCTGCGATAATTAACAATGCCTGCTGTGGGCACATGTGGGAGAATTATTGTCATGCATGCCACCAGTCTGACATCCCTCAGCCTGGAGCTCTCTCATCAGCTCTCTTCCACCCAGTAGTGCTCTATTTTTTTTTTTTAATTAAGAGCTTTGTTGATGTATAATTCACATACCATGCAATTCACCCATGTAAAATTCAGTAGTTTTGAGTATATTCAAAGAGTTGGGTAATCAACATGATAATGCATTTTAGAACATTTTCATAAGTCCCCAAAGAGACCTTGTGCCCATTAACAGTCATTCCCCATTTCCCTCTAACTCCCTCAGTCCCTGACAACCATGAATCTACTCTCTGTCTCTGAATTGAATTGCCTATTGTGAATGTTTCATAAAAATGGAATCATGCAATATGTGGCCTTTTCTGTCTGGGTCCTTTCACTCAGCACAATGTTTTCAAGGTTCATCCATGTTGTAGCATCTATCAGTACTTTGTTTCTTTTTATTGTCATATACTATTCAATTATATGGATATACCACATTTTGTTGATCACTCATCATTTGATGGACATTTGGATTTCCCACTTTTACGAATAATACTGCTATGCCTATTCATTGTCAAAGATTAACTGACTATAAATGTGAGAGTTTATTTCTGGACTCTCAATTGTATTTCACAGATCTGCATGTCTACCTTTATGCCAGTACCATGCAGTGTTGGTTGCTGTAGCTTTATAATAAGTTTTGAAAGCAGAAAGTGTGAGTCTTCCAACTTGGTTCTTTCGAAGATTGTTCTGGCTATTCCTGCTGTCTTGCATCTCCATATGAATTTTAGGATCAATTTGCCTATTTTAGCCAAATTTTTAAAAAGGCAGCTGGGATTTTGATAGAAGTTGCACTGAATATGTAGATCAATTTGAAGAGTATTGCTGTCTAAAACCATATTAAGTCTTCCAATCCATGAACATGGGCTATCTTTCCATTTAGGTCTTCTTTAATTTCTTTCAACAATGTTTTATAGTTTTTAGAGTATAAGTTTTTGCGCTTCTTTTGTTAAATTTGTCTGAAGTATTTTATTCTTTTTGATACTATTGTAAATGGAATTGTTTCCTTAATTTCAGTTTTGGTTTGTTCGTTGGTACTATATAGAAACATAATTGAATTTTGAATATTGATTTTGTGTCCTGAAATCTACCTTATTTATTAGCTCCAATGAGTGTGTGTGTGTGTGTGTGTGTGTATTTCCTAGGAATTTCTACACACAAGATCATTTCATCTGCAAATAGAGATAGTTTTACTTCTTCCTTTCCAGTCTAGAAGTCTTTTATTTCTTTTTCTTCCTAATTAATTGCCCCCTGCCTAGGACTTCTAATCCAATGTTGAATGGAAGTGGGAAGAGAAAAAAAAACCCCACAAAAAAACAAAGAAAAAAAAGTGAAAAATAACAAACAGTGGGAATAGCAGACATTCTTATCTTGTCCTGATGTTAGAAGGAAAGTAGTCAGTCTTTCGCCCTTAAGTATGATGTTAGCTGTGGGTTTTTATAGATGCCTTTATCAGGTTGAGGAAGTTACCTTCCATTCCTAGTTTAGTTTAGTGGTTTTTATCAAGAAGGGGTGTTGAATTTTGTCAGACACGTTTTCTGTGTCTCTTGAGATGATCATGTGATTTTTGTTCTTTATTCTATTGATATGGCATATTACATTAATTGGTTTTTGGGTGTTAAACCACCCCAGCATTACTGGGATAAATCTTTGGTCATGGTGTATAATCCTTTTTATATATTGCTGAATTCATTTTTCTAGCATTTTGTTGAGGATTTTTGCCTCTATAGTCACAAGAGTAATTAGTCTATAGTTTTCTTTCATTGTGATTTCTTTATCTGGTTTTGGCGATGTGCCTGTTTTTATGTATTTTATAATGTGTTCCTGAAGCGTGTACAAGAATTGAGTGCTTCCTCTCAGAGAGATAAAGCTATTACAAAATCCCTAATTCTGCCGTAACACTTTGACCCAATTCTCAACAACAAATTTCCAGGATTCCAAGCATTCTTTAATTCTGTCCTTTCCCTTCACAATCAGTCAGCGCATGGTTGACTGGCTTACATCCAGCGAACATCTAACTGAGGCTAAAGTGTTACACCTTTTGGCATGACCAATGATTTCCATCTTTGCCCATTTGTTTCTTAGAGGAACGATCAATTTTGTTACTAACATTGGACCTTTCATCGTTTTTCCATTTTCTCCTTGTCCTTATTAAACAATAAAGGAGATGTGCAATAAAGTATCAAAATCATTGCCTGACACTCAGGCACAAAGATGTCCATGTTGTCAGAAGCAAGTTGTGGGTTCTCAGGCGGCACCCCAAGCACGGTCCCAAGGGTTTGCTCATCAGTGGGGGCGCTGAGGCCCCCACCTGGCTGCTGAAAGGCAGCTAGGGTGTCTGTGTGTGAGACACAAACGTGCGGGTTCTATGAATTCTGCCTCTCCTCTGATGCTCCTCTCCAATGCTGTCTTTGTTTCTTATCTCTCCCTTTCCCAAATAGATGTGATCTCACTTTCTTCTGAACCTTCCTGTCACTTTTTACACTTCTTATGGTCCCAAGGGTATGATTATTTCTGTTCTTGCTTCATCTTGCCTTCTCTAGACTGAGAAGTCCCCAAGGGCAGGAACTGAACTTTCCTCTGTTTTATGTCCCTTCAGTGTGGTCCAGCCCTCCAGCCTCCTGGACCTTCCATTTCCTATCACAGACAAAGAAAATGATTTGGGCCCACAGACTTGTCCTTGGAGAGTCAGCAACCTCCCCTCCCTGGGACCTCTGGAATCAGTGGTGGGGATGGGGTTGGGGCTAGGTCTGGCCATGCCCTGCCAGGTGGATTCTCTGTCTCCACCCATCTTACCAGCTGATGCCCTGGCCTCGCCTCCACCCTGCTCTACCTACCCCATGGACACCGTGCTGTATGAAGCTCCATGGACACAAGTCCACTGTGGGTTTCAGGCACTGCTTCAAGGTCTGGGGCTAGCAGAGTGTGAACTACTGTGCAATATACATAGAAGCAACCTGAAGTTAGAGGACATTTCACCACCCTTAATGTCTATTCCCCAGAACATTTCCCCCTTCTCAGAACTTTTCACATTCAGGACCTAGGTTACCACCATTTTGCTTGAGCCCACCTCCCTTATACAGCCCCCATCTCCCTGCCCCTAAGGGATGGGAGAACACTCCAGGATTCCTGTTCTTTATGATTCAGACCTACTGTGGCTCTCCATGCCAGACCACAGTAGGTCTCTGTTTATCTAACTGATAAAACCCCTCCACAAGCAAAGGTGCCATTTGTGTTAAAGACAATTTGGCAACTGTTGCTATGTCTTTCTCTAGTAGCATCTTTATACTTTCTATTACATCTGTATTCCATGCAGGCCTCAAAGAGTGGTTTTCAAATAAAAATAGCTGTTGTTTCCTGAGGTCTTACTGTTCTGGGTACTGTTGTGAGGACTTGACCTGCGGTCTGTCATTTAATCCCTCACAACAGTCCTGTGAGGTGGTGTATCAGTTAGCCTTGGCTGTGTAAGAAACCACCCCAGAACTTAGTGGCTTAAAACAAAACCACCTGTGGCCAGGCACGGTGGCTCACACCTGTAATCCCAGCACTTTGGGAGGCCGAGGCGGGTGGATCTTGAGGTCAGGAGATCGAGACCATCCTAGCTAACACAGTGAAACCCCATCTCTACTAAAAATACAAAAAATTAGCCGGGCGTGGTGGTGGGCACCTGTAGTCCCAGCTACTTGGGAGGCTGAGGCAGGAGAATGGCATGAACCTGGGAGGCGGAGCTTGCAGTGAGTCAAGATCGTACCACTGCACTCCAGCCTGGGCAACAGAGCGAGACTCTGTCTCAAAACAAACAAACAAAAAACAATCATTTATTTAGCTCATCTTTCTGTTCTGTGGGTTGACAATTTGGGCTGGGCTCAGCTAGGTGGTTCTTCTGGTCTTGGCTGGGCTCATTTTTCTATCTGTGATCAGCTAGAGGATCAGCTGGTGGTAGCCAACCATTTCCCCAATGGGAGAGGAGTTTTTTTAACCCCCTTCTACTCAACCCATCGGTGAGGGAGGGACTCCCCACTAGTGTCATAGAATGGCTGAGAACACAACACCTGCCACAGGACAGATGAGAATGGCAGCTGCGTATTTGTCACATAGACTAACAGACTGGGGGAGGAGGACACCACATGTTACACAGGGCCACCCAGGGCTGCACTTGGGAAGAGTGTGAACAACCAGGGGCTGTGAGAGACAGGTTTTGGGGTATCAAAAAGTTGGGGTACCCTCATTCCCACAGGAGGGTGTGATTGGCTGTGTGGGGATCAGCAGGAGCTGTGCCTGCTCCATTTGATAGGGAAGGTGGTTAAGCTGGACCTTATCCACAGGAGCTGAGAGGGGTGGGAAACTTGGGGTCAGGCTCTCCAGATTTCACCAGATGTCAGGGTGGCACATAGTGCTGAATCTTATTTTTAGGCCTGACACCACAGGGAGGCTGGCCCAGCAGCCAGGGTGGCTGATCAAGAGGGTCAGAGGGCTAGGTTGCAGATGAGGACCCAGAACTAGGCTTTCCTGCATTCATTCAACAAACACTTATTGAGGATCTAAAATGTGCTGCCCCAACCTAGGTTCTAAGCAGGAGGGGGCGGCAGCTAGATGATGAATGATAGACAATGAACAAGTGAATTTCATGGTCCCTTAGGTGTGGTAGGGATTCCTGTTCCATGATGGCTACCAACCTCTCTCCTCTGGGCCCCCTCCCCTCCTCTTGTTCTTCCTCCTATCTCCCTCTTCCTTCCCCTTCTTCCTGCCCCTCTTCCCTATCGCCCCTCCTCCTCCCCTCTCCTGGGGAGACTTCCTCTGCCTTCCAGGAAGTCCATCTCCTGGGTGCCCACCGAGGTTGCCCACTTAACCCTACAAGGGTCACTCCTGCCCTGGGGGCTCCCGGCTCTCATGGTTGTAGGTGGGCCCCGTGGTGATGGTGATAGAGTATCTGTGATGATGGAGTATCTGTGGTGATGGAGGCAATCTGTGCCACGTGCCCCAGGGCTTCTCAGGGGGCTTTCAAGGCCTTGGAAGAGCCCTGCCCCTCCCTCAAGGGCATTCTGAGGGCATGGGGTGAGGGGCAGAGCAGCAGCACCCCCATAGCTCACCTGATGCTAGAGTACAGCAGGCGGGCTGGGACGCCTGCCTCATTCTGCACTCCATGCACACTTGCATGCATGGACTTCCTCACTGGGGCCAGTAGGACAGACCCGGGTGGACAGGCTTCCAAGCCTATTGGAGACACCCTCCAGGATTCTCAGAAGTGCCTGGGGTGTCCCTGGGGGTTGCTGAGATTCTGCATCATGCAGGCAGGCCTGGGGACCAGCAAGAAGCTTGCATTGTGGCTGTTAATTCCTGCTATTGTTGCCTCATCTATGCACCCAAACATGGGGCGCTGGGGCATTTGGGGTTCCTCACTAAAGTGGGAGAGCCCTGCTCAAACCACAGAGTGGTGCTCATAGTCAGCAAACGGGCTCTTTGGAGCGTGGCTCGGGCCCTGGCAGCTCTGGGTTCAAATTCCAGCTCTGCAGTCTCCACCTTGGCCACCCGTCTGGGCCTCTGTTTCCACATCTGTAAAATGCAGCTGGCTGTGTTACTCTATAGGGCTGTTTCAAGGACTCAGTGAGATAATAGGCTCAAAGCATTTATTAACACAGTGCTGGCCCAGCAAGGCAGGACAAGCTGCAGGGCCTCTCTGGAGGGGAATCTACCTCCCCGACACCAGCCTCCAGGGCAGGGGTGTCACACAGTAATTATCTGTTGGGGCACAGACCACCCATGACACTTCCGGTGATTTTATGAATCTGGGAGATGAGTTCCTTAAGGAAGAAACTTGTCCCCCTCCTGTCCTGGGCCCAGGGAGGGACTGGTCGCTGGGCCCAGGGAGGGACTGGTCGCTAGGACCAGCTGTGTGCTGTAGTGGCCACGAGCAATGCTTTATGGGGCTTGTAAAAGCTGCTGACCCTGCTCCCTGGACTTAATGAGGTGAGCAGGGCCCTGGCAGTTTGCAATAACCTTCAGCTCCAGCTGAGCCTGGCTGAGCCCGGTGACCTGAGAGGGGACAGGGATGGGTCTCATCTCTGCTTGAGACCCTGGCAGTCTCAGCTGAGGGGTCTGGAGAAGGGAGGAAGGAGGCTGACTTCCTACATCCCAGAGTGCAGGGGGCGCTGGACGCCAGCCCCAGGACATCTGTGACCAGGGAGCAGAATCAGACAGACCAGGGCCTACAGGGTCTTGAACGAGCTACTTCCTGCCTGCTCCCAGCCTCGCTTTCCTCCCCTGTCTGTGAGGCAGGGGTCATGATCCACACCTGGTAGGTTGTCCCGAGGTTGGAGAGGGAGAATGTCCCCAAAGAGCCCAGTACGAGTGCCTTAGTCGGGTGGCGATGTGTCGGGACCCCCAGGGCAGAAACAGAACCTGGGCTCAGCTGTGGCAGCCTCTGCTCAATCACTCAGCTTAAGTTTGTTGTGGGGTTGGGTCTCTGCTTCCCAAGAGGGAGCGGTCCCAGGATCCCCCAGCGAGGGTACAAGGCGGGCTTGGAGGTCAGGCCTTCTTTCTCCCTTGAATTGGTCCCCAGAACTGGTGGCCTGGAAAGTCTGCTCTCTGCTGTTGATGCAGCTCGTTTTGTTTTCATGAAGCAGGGCTGTGCATACTGCTTGGGTCGTAAAAGATGGCGAGGGACATTAGGGGGCAGTTGCCCTCTCGGAAGGGTGGGGATGGTGGCCAGTGGCCCACCATGGTCCAGATCCAGGCCCGGGGACACACGTGGCCATTCTTAGACAATGGCCCCACTGCCTAGGTGGAGGCGTCCCCTGGGACGGGGGGTGGGGGGGCCACACACTCTGGGGACTGCGTGTCTTGGATTTGAGTCACCAGCAGGGGTCCTCTCTGCCAGGCTGGCTGGTCGGGGTGGGGCGCAGTCATTCCTTCACCCACTCAGCCACGCTCGTCTGTCTGTCTGTCCATCCAGGAACCTGTTTCCTCCCTCAGCAAACATCCCTTAGGTGCTTCCTTGGGGTCAGCAGTCTACAGTTCATGTTTTTTCCAATCCTTAGTACAACCTGATTCCCCTTTTCCACAGAGGAGGAAACTGACGTTCAGAGGAGTCAAGCCCCCGCCCTGGCCTCGCCATGAGTTCCAAAGCGGAACTCCAGTCCTTCCGGCCCCCAGCCTTCACCGCTCCTTTGTCCTGGGTACCCCCTCAAGGCTCGGGCTGGAACTAGGGAAGTGGGGAGGGTGGTGTTGGAGGCAGAATCACCGGGGACTCTGGAAACCCCAGAGACCTGTCCTGTCTGTCCTTACAACCGGCAACTTGCCTCAGTTTCCCTGTTTAGCACCCAGGACTCCATGGGCGTCAGAGACCTAAGTCAAAAGTTGGTCTGAGAGGTCCCAGCTAGGGACCTGCACCCTCTCCCCTCCCGTACCCCTCAGCTCCCACCACCAGATCCAGTTCTGAACAGCCATGTGACGGCTCTTAACTTTCTCCCGTTCTCCAGCCCTCTCCCCTCCCCTCCCCTGCCTTCTGTGGACCCCTGGAGACCTTCGCAGCGTGGCTGGCTGCACCCTCGGGATCCACAGAAGGGGTGTGGAGATGGAGGATGGCGGGGCTCCAAGCTGCTGCCTCCTCCCAGTCACGTGTGATCCTGGGGGAACACTTTCCCCTGTCCTCAGTTTTCTCATCTGTAAAACGGGCCTCACAGAGGCACAAGGGTGTCCCCCGTCGGGAAGCATGCGGGCCTGGGTTGGGGGACAAACACATGGCAGACCTCTCCCTCTGACTCCTTCTCCCCGTCCCTGTGGTGTCAGCCATAGGTTCCCCTCAGCTTCCTCTCAGTCTTTTTAATCAAAGTCTCAACAGTCATCAGACCAATGTGCTGCTGTAAAAGATCCCATTTTGGCCAGGTGCGGTGGCTCAAGCTTGTAGTTCCAGCACTTTGGGAAGCCAAGGCAGGAGGATCGCTTGAGTCCAGGAGTTTGAGACCAACCTGGGCAACGTAGTGAGACCTCCCCCATCTCTATAAAAAATTAAAAAAAAATTAGCCGGATATGGTGGTGCATGCCTGTGGTCCCAGCTACTTGGGAGGCTGAGGCAGGTGGATTGCCTGAGCCTGGGAGATAGAGGCTGCAGTGAGCTGTGATCACACCACTACACTCAGCCTGGGCGACAGAGTGAGACCCTGTCTAAAAACAAACAAACAAAAAAAACACTTTGGGGGAACGTGAATGGGGGCTGGCCTTCTGCTCTTTCTGCTCCTCCAGCTCTGACTCTGGGGCACGGTCCTTCATCTGCACAGGGTTTGTAGGAGGATCTGGGGAGACACCACAGAAAAGCCCCCAGCTCCCAGCCCAGGGGAGTTCCCCTCCTGTGATCCTGGCCCAGGCTCTGGCCCCCAGATGGCTCCCAGTGGGGGTGGCACCTGCCGTTCTTGAGGCAGGGGTGTCTCCCACTCCCATTTTACACCAGAGCTTGTTTGCCAGGCACTGTTCAGCAGCCACATTTGGCCTCCAGTGGGGTCTATGTAGGCATCTGGGTGGTCCTGAGCCTCCTTCTGAGGGTGTCCTTTTCCTGGGGGGCAGGATCCAGGGGGATGACTGTGTGCACCTGAGGGCACGACAATGGGGGCAGCTGTCTCAGGCCCCTCTCCATGTGGCTTGAACTTATCCTGCCATTTCCTGGGCAGGGCCCCCATACTCCAGGCAGTCACCCCCACCCATCTGATTTCCCTTGGACGGGACGTGGACCACCTGGGACACATCTCGCAGGGCTGAACACCTACCATAGGGCAGCAGAGCACAGGGTTCAAGCCCAGGCTCTGGTGCCAGGGCTTGTGTTTCCTAGCTGTGTGACCTCGCACAAGTTGTTTAACGCCTCGGTGCCTCAGTTTCCTCCTCTATAAAATGGAGATAGTAATAGTAATAGTGGGGCTTAGTATGGGTTAGATTTTCTAACCCTTATTAACACAAGCAAAGTACTTGGGACAGTGCCTGGCACCATTAAGGTGCCATACGCGTAAGGTGCCTCTTACGCACCTGGGATTCGCTTCTCACTGATGAGGCCCCTGTTGTCCCCACCTAACGGATGAGGAGACGGAGCTCTCTATGCCTGGTTCTGGAGATCTCTGTTCGCCGACTCAATCCTGGCTTCCTAGCCAGAGATTAAATGGTTCCTTGAGAGAAGGTGTCTCTTACCTGGTGGGAGGCACCCCAGGCAGGGCTGGGGCAGGTTGAGGGTCCCTTCTGGCCGTCCCTTGAGGACCAGGTGAGCCCTGGCCTCACTAGAGAACTGGCTGGACCAGAACTCCAATTAAAGGTAATTCCCTTTTTTCCTACCTCGAAATTCCTATTGATTTCCTCCCTAAATAGAAATTCCCATTGATTCCTTGTCTGTTCAGATTAGTGTCCTCAGCTGCAGCCTTCGGTGCATAATATCTTCCCCCTTCTTCCCAGGCCCCAATACCTCTTCCCAAGGTGACCCTGCCACCACCTGCTTGGCTGGGCCCTGTAGCTTCCCCAGCTGGGGTGGGAGACAGTGGGCTGGGAGTTGGGCCTGGGTGGGTCCTGGATTCCCTCTGCCTGCCCATCACCCCACTTCATTTTTGCCCCAGGTGGAGATGAGGCCGGGAAATGAAGATAAAGATGTCACTGTACTTGGACTTGGGTCCACCTCATTGGTCCTGCCTCTGCCTCTGCCTAGGAACCATTAGCTCATTGCTCAGGTGGGGAATTGAGGCCCGCAGAGCCATCGTTGGCAGGAAACAGATTTCGCATGTGAGCAGAGGCGAGGTCCAGCTGGGCAGTCCCTGAAGGAGGGCCCCCACCTGCTCGGGCTCCCCTGCTCACATTTGATCACACAAGCTGATTGTTAACCTTTCAGAATTTTGTGAGCTGGTTGATGTTGGTTGCTTAAAAATCAGTCATGGTGGGAGTATTCACACCATGTGAATTGGCAAATGCTACACATCAGGGCCTCTCTCCCCTCCCCATTTCAGTGTTAAAGAGAGCTAGTTGTTAAGCATTTACCAGCACACCACTAGCTCAGATTTGCCTCTCCTATTCTGTTGCCCACCTCTCATTCCAGGAGTCCTGGATGGCTCCAGTTTTCTGCACCCAGTGGCCTTTCTCACACCTCCTTGCTTTTGCCCATGCTGTTCCCTCTGCCTGGGGTGTCCTCAGCATCTTTTCTTTCCGGTGAAATCCTCCAGGACCCATCTCAATTTCCTTCTCCTTCTCTTCCCTCCTTATCCCCTGGGCAGGGCATGGGAGTTCAACAATCCAGAAGGCAGACCTGTCTAGGTCCCTATCCTTAGAGACCTTACAGCCGGGGGATGTGCCTCAGAGCCAGCTGCATCACTCCAGCAGATGGGTGACCTGTGGCAAGTCATCGGACTCCTGGAGACTTCAGTTACTTTTCCGGACAGTGGGTCTGGAAAACGCCTGGCAACACCTGCCCTGGCGGAGCAGGACCAAGCCCAGTGTTTGGCTGGGACCAGCTTGCTGAATGCCCTTGACATCCCCATGAGGAGGCATTAATACTGTTCTCATTTTGCCTGTGAAGCAGATGAGGCACAGAGAGGCAAAGGAACATATCAAAGATCACACAGCTTCTCAGTGGAAGAGCTGGAATTTGAGTCTGCCCCTGTACCCACCATGCCCCTTGGCAGTGATGGCAGTGACGAAGCCCTCCCTGGGATCAGGCAGATACCTTGATTCTCCCTGGGCCAGTCTGGATTAGAACTGCCCAGGTCTCAGGCTGCCTCTCCCCCAGGCTGCGGTCTCCTCCAGGTAGAGATCTGGGTCTGGCTCTCCTGTGTCCCCAGTGTCCAGCCCAGGGCCAGGCACTAAGGTAGCAGGAGGATGAATGAATTTGAGAGGCAAGGTCTGATAGAGCAGCAGGCACACAGACCTCCCTGACCACACAGGGTCAGCGGTGGAGGAACGACAGAGGAAATGTCAGTCGGCTCCATGCCCAGCCCACCTCTTAATCTAGGATGGGCGGACTCTGCACACGCAGCAGCTGCCACTTATCTCAGTTTCCCTGCCTGGCCTCCTTCCACTGGGATTAGAACCTGGAACTGACTCTGGCTTAGATTGGTTGGGGGTAAAAGGAAAGAAAAAAAGAGAATGGAAATAAAGACATTTTTGAGTGCCTACTATGTTTGATGTTTGACAACTGTTATTGTGATGAACATCCCACAGAGTAAGGGCTCCTGAACCCACAAGGTCAACTTGGACCTTCAGACCTAGGAACTGACATGCCCAAGACCATATGGAAAGTCATCTCCTGGGCTGGGGTATGGCATCATGCAACGTCATGCAATGCTGGAGGCAATAGCTCTGGGATCAAAACCCACTCTGCTGCTTCCTAGATATCCGCTGTGTGACTTGGGTAAGTGACTGCACTTCTCTGAGCCCGTGTCCTCATCTGTAAAAACAGACGTGATCCTAGGAAATGCCTCTCCCGGCTGTGGCAAGAATCCAATGAGATTCCACTTGTAAACAAACCTCCCAGCACTGCCACCTTGCATGCAATAAGAGCTCAATACAGAATAGCTGTTGTTTTTCCCTCTTTTCCTGGTGCTCCCCAGATCCTGACCTGCTCCCACTAACCACCGAGTCCTGGCTACCAGTGGACTGACCTCCTGGAAGCCTGGAACTTCAGGACTTACCCCTTGACTGGGCCAACCTTGGACTCAAATTCTCTCCACCTTGGGCTGACCTCTGCCTAGACCCACTGTGACCCTGGAAGTTCTGAACTGGACTCTGCTAGAATTGTCCCCTGTCCCTCCCATTGTTTCGTGGATAGCTCAGGATTCCAGGACCTCTGCCCCTGTGGGACTTTGGAACAATTGCTAAGCCTCAGTTTTCCCATCTGTTAAATGGGAATGATAGTACCTACCTGGCTTACACCCCAGGCCTGGGGAAGGTGGACGAGGGTGGGGCAGGATGCTCAGCAGAGGGATTGCCACAGCAACTGGGGACCCCAGGAGCAGGTCCTTGGGGCAAGGTGTCTTTATGACTCTATTAATATAGAGCTAACATTTATGGAGCACCGGGGATTTCCCACTGCTGGTTTTATACCCTCTAGCAACCCTGTGAGACCCACAGACACCATCACTAAAGTGGGGGTGGGGGGCTTAGAGACTGGGCAGGCTCTCCCTTCTTGCACTGCTAAGCTAAACCTCCCCCAAAGCTGTTGCCTCTGTCTTCCCTGGAAACCTCTATCCCAATTCTCTATCTGGCGTGCAGACATTTTTGCGACGTGTAAAACCTGATTATTTCCTGATTAGTCACTCACCACAGCTAATTCACTCTTCCCATTGATTCCAGCTCCTTCTGAAAGGCCCTCCCCCCTCCCTCTAAAGCAGACACCTGGTGCTGACGGAGGTGGACACAGGCCCCTCTGGAGGTGCCTGCGGGAATCTGGCAGTGCTGGGCGCTGAGGGTGAGTTTGAGATTCAATCAGATGTCCAGTCATAGCATGGTGGGCCGTGTGGGTGGTAAAGACAATGGCACAGCGGGGCCTGGCACGTGGGGCATCATCGTTTGACTTGTTCTTGGCGTGTAGTTGACCCATCTGGCAGAGCCTAAGGAAACGTCCCCAAGGAGCCTATTCTTTAACAAATAGCGATTGGGCATGGGTGCCAGGCCTTGCCCAGTGCACTACTCTAAGGAAAGGCTGGCCTAGAGGGGAGGGTTGCTTGAAGCCAGGAGTTTGAGACCAGCCTAGGCAACATAAGTGAAACCTTGTCTCTACAAAACAACAACAACAAAAAAACCCCACAAAAAACTAGCAGGTCGTGGTAGTGTGCACCTGGAATCATAGCAGTGGGGGGGTTGAGGCAGGAGGATTGTTTGAGCCCAGGAAGTCAAGGCTGCCATGAGCTATGATCGTACCACTGTACTTCAGCCTGGGCAACAGAGCAAGACTCTGACTCAAAAACAAACAAAGCCAGAAAAGGCTGAAGATTTGTGCCTATGTCTGTGTGCAGAAGTAATGTTCATTTGCTCATCCGTGGAGCACCTACTGTGTGCCAGGCGCTGCTCCTATTGAAGGGTTAATGCAGTGGACCAAATAGATCTCTGCGCTCTTGGGTTTCCCTTCCTGTCAGTGGGGGAGATAGACACACACCTTAACAGGGTCCATTCCAGTTGTGAAAAATGCTGTGAAGACAATTATCTAAGGTCGTCCGTGAGTGACTGGGCAGTCAGGGATGGCTTCCTTGAGGAGGTGTGCTTTGAGCTGAGGACTCAGCCAGCTCTGTGGAGAGTTTCAGGCAAGCATTCCAGGAGGAAGAAACAGCTAGTGCAAAGGCCCTGAGGCAGAAAGGAGCCTGGCTGAGTTCAAGGAACAGAAAGGCCAGTGCTGCGTGGTGGGAGCCCTGTTCACAGGAACAAAGCAGGAATGCAGGCGCTAAGGTTTGCATTCTGGAGTCAGGCTTTAAGGGGCTTCTGAGGTCTTGGAAGAGGCCCGGGGTCCAGCAAGGCCCCATCGGCCCTCTGATGAGTTGTCTCGTTAGCTTCCTAAACCTCTTGTCTGCCTTCTCCTCCTTTTCCTCTTGCTGGTGTCCAGGCCAGGACCCAATCTGGGGTCATAGACCTCAGCCAGCTTAGAGAACCGAGACCTCTCTCCCTCAGCCAGGGCCACCCCCTCCTGGCACATAACACCATCGCTGTGATAGGCTGAAAATGAGGCTTTTGGAGCAAAGAGCCCGTGTTTACAGAACAGCAGCAAGGTATCTGCCTGCAAACGAAGTGGCTTGTTACACTCAGG